>NW_025225047.1:0-7500 GCF_016746235.2 Drosophila teissieri | reverse complement strand
GGGATACTTCAAACTATCAAGGTCCTTATCGCAGTTATCAGAACAGGAACTCCAGATGGAATCAGAACCAAGCAAACCGAGATAGACAGTGGAACGGTTACAACAGTAACAAGTACAATATCAATTATAATAATAGAAATAACAAAAACGGTTATAATAGTAACAATTATAACAACTCCAATTATAACAATGGGTATAACAGCACTGGTTATGGAAATAACGATGGCAGGGGACAGTTAGCGATCGAACCACAATCAAACACGGAAGGCAGCGGCCAGTCCAGGATGTCCAGGAATTCCAACAATTCGGGACAGTCCAGGCAGTCGTATAACTCAAACAATTCTAAGAGGTCATTTAATTCAACTGGCACTGCGGATAGGAACGGCAGTAGAGCCTCGGTCAGTGCCCAGTTACATAACATTCAGGAGGATGACGGAAATTTTCCACAGTCAGCCTCGAACAATCCTCAGGATATTTAGGACCTAGGAAAAGCCATTCAACGTTGCCCTATTTGGTAGTAAAGATTACTCCAGAAACATCAATAAAATTGTTAATCGATACAGGATCTACCTTTTCTTTTATTCGACCAGAATTAGTGCACCCACAGTACGTGAGGAAACTAAAAGACCCAATAGCCATTAAAACCATCACGCAGTCGCATGAGGTTGAAAGGGAGGCATTTTTACCAATGTTCGCGGAGTTAGGCGGAGTTGGTAAAATAAGAATGTTCCTTTTTAAATTTCATCAATTCTTTGAGGGGTTGATCGGGATAGATATGATACAGCAGTTGAAGGCGGTTATCGATATGCAGAACGGGTGGTTTGAGGTAGCAAATTTGAAACAGAAGATTCAGTTTGAGGCCTACAGACCGTCAGAATTGTAGACGATAGAAGCCGAATCGAAAATGGTTATATCTGTTCCGATACGACTGAACGATGGGGATTTCATAATAAACAGAACAATATTAAAGGAAGACCTGGAAATTTCAAAAGGTATCTATAGGGCAGCGGCAGGGCAGAGCTGGATGGAGGTGACGAATTATGCAGAGTCGGACCAGGAATTATTTCTGGAAGAACCAATAAATGTTGTGGAATTTAAGTCCACACAACATTTCGAACTAAACACTATAGAAGGGGAAAGGAAATGTAGTAACAGCATCCCATTTGATAAAATCAGAACAGACCATTTGAACAAGGAGGAACTTGGAGAACTTTCCAGAATTTGCAAAAAGTATCCGGGTATATTCCACAAGGAAGGAGACAACTTGTCGTTCACAAATGCGGTCAAACATCAAATAAGAACAAGGGATGATATGCCCATTTATACCAGACCTTATAGATACGCTTTTAAGGAAAGGCAAGAGGTGAGAAGGCAGTTAGAAAAGCTATTAGACCAGAAGATAATAAGGCATAGCCATTCACCATGGAGTGCTCCAGTCTGGTTAGTACCTAATAAGAAGGACGCCTCTGGAGAAAGGAAATGGCGAATGGTGGTGGATTATAGGAAATTTAATGAGAAGGTGGTAAAGGATAGATACCCATTGCCCATAATAAATGACGTGTTAGATAACCTGGGCAGAGCTAAGTACTTCTCGACGTTGGACTTAGCAAGTGGTTATCATCAGATTGAGGTACAGGAAACAGACATTCCGAAAATGGCTTTCTACGCAGAAGAAGGCCATTTCGAGTACGTCCGAATGCCGTTCGGTTTAAACAATGCTCCCGCAACCTTTCAGAGGTTGATGAATAACATCTTCGGGGAATTGTTGGGTAAATGTTGTCTCATTTATATGGACGACATAATGGTGTACTCAGCGTCCTTACAGGAGCATATTACAGACTTGAAGAAGGTTTTTAGGAAGCTTACGGAAGCTAATTTTAAACTGCAGTTAGATAACACGGAATTTCTAAAAACCGAGGTAGAATATCTAGGGCACGTAGTGACCCCACAAGGTATCAAACCAAATCCAGGGAAGATTGAAGCGATTAAGAAATTCACCGTCCCGAGGACTAGGAAGCAGATAAAATCATTCCTAGGGTTGCTAAGTTACTACAATGAACTTCCATTAAAGATTTCGCGGCAATACCAAAGCCATTGACGAAACAACTCAAGGGGAAGAAGACAGTACAAGTAGATGAGGAATACACAGAAGCATTTGAGGTGCGCAAAACCCTCTTATGCAATGACCCGATTCTACAGTTCCCCGATTTCGAAAAACCATTCATCCTGACCACGGATGCAAGCAACTATGCCATTGGATCGGTCCTATCATAAGGGAACTTGGACGGACAGACCAATAGCATACGCAAGTAGAACTCTGTCAACATCCGAGATAAACTATGCTACGATAGAAAAGGAAATGCTTGCCATTATTTGGTCGATAAGGCATTTCAGACTCTACCTGTTCGGCACTAAGTTTAAAATAGTGACAGATCATAGGCCATTAACTTGGCTTATGAGCATCAAGGAACCAGACTCTAAGCTCGTGAGATGGAGACTCCAAATGTTGGAGTATGACTACGAGATAGTATACAAGAAGGGTTCCTTAAACGTAGTGGCGGATGCGCTGAGCAGAATCCAACCGGAGCTCAACGTACTAGAAAACGTCTCGGAAGTAGCGACAAACGGAGAAACGATACACTCCGCGGGAGAAGATTTACAGTTGGGATTCCCAATTTCTGAAAAACCACTGAACGAGTACAACATTCAGGTGGTTATTGAGAAGGGTGGAACGTCAAAAGTAATGAAGCAAGTTCCATTTAGGAACAAAATGCGGATAACTTGGACAGAAAAGAACTTTGATGAGGAGACAATTGGCCGAAAACTCAAGGAAATTCTAAAACCGAAGAGAACAATAGCATTGTTGATACCGGAAGAGTTGGTTTTGACCATCCAAGAGGTATATTGCAAGTATTTTGCGTACAGTAGATTATATAGAGCAATAAGATGCACAGTTTTGTTGCCGGATATAATTGAGAGAGACCAGCAGGAGGAAGTTGTAAGGAATTACCACCTGAAGAGTAACCACAGGGGGATAGAAGAAACACTAGCCCATTTAAAAAGGAGGGTGTTTTTCCCTCAGATGAGACAACTGATAACGCAAACAATAAACAATTCCGATAGTTGTCAAACACAGAAATATGACAGAAGGCCTCACAAGATCAAGTACAGTGTGACGGGAACTCCGGACAGACCCTTAGAGATAGTGCATATCGACTTATATTTTGTTAATAAGAAAAACGTTTTCACGATTATTGACAAATTTTCGAGATATGCCTGGGGGGTAACTATCCCAGCCAAGGAAAGCATTAACATTGTCAAAGCAATGAAAAACTTTATGGCTCTGTTTGGGATACCCAAGAAGATAGTCTGTGACCAGGGGGTTGAGTTTTGTAGGCAGTACGAACTCCAACTGCATACAACATCCTTTCAGCAGTCGTCAAGTAACTCAACAGTTGAGAGACTACACTCAACAATAACAGAAATATACCGTTTGATTACAGAGTACAAGAAGAAGTTGACACCTCAAGAACTATTCACAGGCAGAACGCAGGAGTTTCTGAATAACGTGACTTTCAGTAATGAGCACGATTATTTACAGAAAATCAATGCGTTTCAGGCCGAGATCTATCCAAAGGTAAAAGAAAGAGTAGAAAGCCAAAAGGCGAAGAGAATTGAGGCAGCTAATTTGGATAGACAGGAACCAGACCCGGTACAGGTGGGAAACATAGTATTTCGAAAAGATAACCGGAGGGATAAACTCACCCCCAGATTCTCTAAACACAAGGTGTTAGAAGACAACAACCTAACACTGACATCAACCAAACCACAGAAAATTCACAAGGAGAAAATCCGAAGAATTACTAAACCAAATGAATAATTTTTGCAGGTGGTCCATGGCCATGGCTGAAGGAGGCAGGTTTGAGATAACACCCTTGGAGAAAAACGACCCATTGGCCCAGATAGAAATGGGAACGGCAAGGGTAGTACAAACGTACCAAACATATATACACATCGTGAAGCTGCAGGACTACAAGGAAATAATAGGTGGTATAGAAAAGACACTTGGAGAAGTTGAAGACGAATCGGGAACAAGGGACGTAATTAGATCACTTAAAAACAAACTACACATGTTGAAAACAAGGCTGGAAGGAATTTGGCCTAGACATAAAAGAGCAAGGGGATTGATAAACGGATTGGGTTCGGTAGTCAAGGCAATAACGGGGAATTTAGACGCCAATGACGCCGAAAAATTAGAAGAGGAAATAAGAAAAATGAGAGAAGAAGAGGAGAAATTGAGAGAGAGTATTAACTCACAAGAGAGAACAGGCAACAAGGTCAGTTTCATGTTCAGAAATTTAACGAAATACATAAATGAGGAGCAAAGAAGAGTAAATGCATTTATTAACAAATATAATAATGCCATAAGTAAGTCCTTTGTAGAAGAGGATAGGAGAATTTATAGATTGGAGTATATTGACAGAATTTCGCTCACTATAGATATGCTAGGGTTAAACTTGAATGACGTGACCGAGAGGCTGTTGCTGGCTAAGTTAGGTGTGATTTCTAGATTTTTGTTTGACAAGAAGGAAACGGACAAGTGTGTCCAAGAGTTAGAGAGACAAGGGATACGATTGGTATCAGACGAACACATGTATGAGTTTCTAGAATTAAGTGCGATTATGAATAACACAGATATAATATTTTCGATCAAATTACCATTGTTTAAAAAGGAAATATTTGCGTTCAGAAGGTTAATACCGCTTTCCATGAACGGCACAGAATTTGTAATAACTCCAAATTATGTGCCGATTCATGGGAATGAAATACTTTACTATAAGGAAACTTTACTAGTAAGAAAAATGTATATTTGTAAGAATGATAGGAGTATAAGCCAGATTAATTCTAAATGTATTAGGAAGCTGTTAAGTGGGCAGGATGCGGAATGCAATGAACCGGAGGCCGGCTACATCGTAATTTTCAACGGGAAGAATGTCAAGCTTCAGACAGATTGCGGAGTTGATAAGACATTAAATGGATCAGTCCTTATAAGATTTACCAACTGCAAAGTGATGGTCAACAACGTACAGTATGAAGCGGAAGAAGGACTTAGCACAGCGAAATTGGGATTAGACATACCTCGGATAGAGACGGTTAAGAGGAACAGGACAAACCAAGAGTTGGGAATACACGAGCTGAGGATGGAAGACCTAGAAACAAAGGTACCAGATCAGCACGATCCATGCAACAACGACCTACACGATGCTCGGCGTACTGATGATAGTAATATTCGTCGTGTCCTGCTTCACAAAAAAGACAACAATTTTCAAACCAGAGGTTACACCACACGCCACCTTCACTCCCGCCATCGCTGAACCTGCTATGATAACAGCAGCTATGCCCCCGTTATGGTCGGTAGCTCAGACTGAGGGGGGAGGAGTTACCGCCTCAGCATTTACCCTCGGCGGTCCCCCGTCCAAGCCGCCTCGTCAACCGGAGACCTAGTGGAGATCCAGCAATACTTTGGTACGACCACGGGAACGCCGAGTGGTCGTATTAAAATAACATTAAGTGCTGAAACAAACAAACACCAGCCCCATCGAAACGCATCCGCTCCACTTCCATTTTAGCCCGGTCAGCAAATTATTATAAGAAACCAAATATAGAAGGCAAATGAAAAGCTTGGAAATAAAATAAGATTCATTGAGAATTCAGAACTTAACAACCACAGACGTTTAGTTGGGAACGATTCTATCCACCTTAACTAGGAACTACTCATCAAATCTCCCGAACCTACGCTTAAAGGGAGGTAACTCGCGCTTCATAAGCAGTGTGGACCTCAAGGATGGGTATTGGCAAATACCGTTGGAAGGGTCAAGGCTTCACGGCTTTCACGGTCCCAGGGAAAGGGCTGTTCCAATGAAGAGTGAAGCCGTTTGGATTACACTCCTCGTCGGCCACATTTCAACGGGCCCTGGATCAGGTGATTGGACCGGAAATGTCGCCACATGCATTTGCGTATCAAGATGACATTACCGTGATTGGCCGCACCCTAGAGGAACACATAAGAAACCACAGGGAAGTTTTACGTCGTTTGAAGAGCGCGAACCTAAGTATAAACCCGGAGAAATGCCAGTTCTTCAAGCAAGAACTACAGTACCTAGGGCACCGCGTCACGTCAAGGGATAGGTACGGACCCAGAGAAGGTAGCGGCCATAGCCCAGCTAGAACCACCGTCATCGGTCCGCGAGCTGAGGCAATACCTTGGAGTCGCATCTTGGTACCGACGTTTCGTGCCCGACTTCGCGCGCATTGTAAGGCCACTCAACGACCTCCTCCGCAAGGGTACCAAGTGGACATGGTCACAGGACCACCAGCAAGCCTTCGAGGAGGTAAAGGCCAGATTGGTTACCGACCCAGTCTTGGCGTGCCCCGACTTCGGAAAAATGTTCATCCTGCAAACGGACGCCAGTGACTAGCGATCGCCACACAGGACACAGAAGATTGCGTTTAGGGTCCAGCCGGACCCTAAACGGAGCCGAGAAGAACTACTCAACAACAGAGAAGCAGTGCTTGGCAATTGTGTGGGCTATTCGGAAGCTAAAGCCATACCTGGAGGGCTTCCACTTTAAGGTAGTGCCGGATCATATGGCACTGAAGTGGCTGAACAACATAGAAAGCCCTTCGGGAAGAATTGCTAGATGGGCGTTGAAGCTGCAGCAGTACGACTTCGAGGTCGCATATGGGAAAGGACAGTTCAACGTGGTAGCAGATGCATTATCGAGGCAGCCACTGCCAGAGTCGGTTTCAGCAGAATCCGAAATGCTGAGAAGAACGCAGGACACAGAGGCCGAGTCAGAATGCAGCTGGATCACGGAAATGCGAGAGAAGATAAAAGCGCATTCTCAAAAGTTCGCAAACTACGTATGGGAGTGTAGCACCCTTTACAGGCAGAGTCCGCATAGAGCAGGGAACGAAGATGTAGTGACCTGGAAGCTATGTGTTCCGCGGCAGCAGAGGGAAGCTGTCCTGCTCGAAAACCACGACTCCCCGGCAGCAGGTCATGTAAGCAGTCGAAAGACGATTGCGCGGCCTGCAGCCCGGTACTATTGGCCAGGAATGCAGAGAGACGCAAGGGCCTACGTTCGGAAATGTCGGAGGACTGCGGAAGGTTCAAACCGAATCAGCAGCAGGCGGCGGGAAGATGTTGACACTACCAGCTTGAAGCATGGAAACAATATGTTGTTGGTGCTGATCGACAGGTTTTCAAAGTGGACGGAATTGGTGCCTCTGCGAACAGCCACGGCGGAAACGATGCAGAAGGCATTCAGGGAACGCATAGTCTCACGATTTGGAGTACCGAAGGTGGTCATTACTGACAACGGCGTGCAGTTTACGGGGTAAAGCAGCACTTTACGGCACCGTACACCCTGCAGGAGAATCCGAAGGAGAGAGCCAACCGCACTGTGAAGAGAATGATAGCACAGTTTGCCGGAATGA
>NW_025225046.1:0-14587 GCF_016746235.2 Drosophila teissieri | reverse complement strand
GCGATTTAAATATCAGTATTTTGATCAGAACATTCGAAAATTGGTCCAAATATGGAATGTCATATCTCGTTGAATTCGTAATTAAATTTCCAATCGAAACTGGTTTACCAAAAAAAATTGATTTTTTTTCGATTTTTTTCCAATTTTTGATGATTTTTGGATTTTGGCCGAAAATTCATTTTTTGTTTTTTTTGCGATTTAAATATCAGTATTTTGATCAGAACATTCGAAATATTGCTACAAATATGGAATGTCATATCTCGTTGAATTCGTAATTAAATTTCCAATCAAACTGTGTTTCAAAAAAAAAAAAATATTTTTTTTTTTATTTTTTCCAATTTTTGATGATGATTTTTGGATTTTGTCCTAAAATCGATTTTGTTTTTTTGCGATTTAAATATCAGTATTTTGATCAGAACATTCGAAATATGGTCCAAATATGGAATGTCATATCTCGTTGAATTCGTAATTAAATTTCCAATCAAACTGTGTTTACCAAAAAAAATTATTTTTTTCGATTTTTTTTCCAATTTTTGATGATGATTTTTGGATTTGGCCGAAAATTGATTTTTGTTTTTTTGCGATTTAAATATCAGTATTTTGATCAGAACATTCGAAATATGGGTCCAAATATGGAATGTCATATCTCGTTGAATTCGTAATTAAATTTCCAATCAACTGTGTTTACAAAAAAAATTTTTTTTTTTCGATTTTTTTCCAATTTTTGATGATGATTTTTGGATTTTGGCCGAAAATTGATTTTTTGTTTTTTGCGATTTAAATATCAGTATTTTGATCAGAACATTCGAAATATGGGTCCAAATATGGAATGTCATATCTCGTTGAATTCGTAATTAAATTTCCAATCAACTGTGTTTACAAAAAAAAAATGATTTTTTTTTAATTTTTTCCAATTTTTGATGATGATTTTGGATTTGGCCGAAAATTGATTTTTGTTTTTTTGCGATTTAAATATCAGTATTTTGATCAGAACATTCGAAATATTGGTACAAATATGGAATGTCATATCTCGTTGAATTCGTAATTAAATTTCCAATCAACTGTGTTTAGCAAAAAAAATTGATTTTTTTTCGATTTTTTCCAATTTTTGATGATGATTTTTGGATTTGTCCGAAAATTGATTTTTGTTTTTTGCGATTTAAATATCAGTATTTTGATCAGAACATTTGAAATATGGGTCCAAATATGGAATGTCATATCTCGTTGAATTCGTAATTAAATTTCCAATCAACTGTGTTTACAAAAAAAATGATTTTTTTTCGATTTTTTTCCAATTTTTGATGATGATTTTTGGATTTGTCCGAAAATTGATTTTCTGTTTTTTTGCGATTTAAATATCAGTATTTTGATCAGAACATTCGAAATATGGGTCCAAATATGGAATGTCATATCTCGTTGAATTCGTAATTAAATTTCCAATCAACTGTGTTTACAAAAAAAATGAATTTTTTTTTTAATTTTTTCCAATTTTGATGATGATTTTTGGATTTTGTCCGAAAATGATTTTTGTTTTTTTGCGATTTAAATATCAGTATTTTGATCAGAACATTCGAAATATGGTCCAAATATGGAATGTCATATCTCGTTGAATTCGTAATTAAATTTCCAATCGAACTGGTTTACAAAAAAAATTAATTTTTTTTCGATTTTTTCCAATTTTTGATGATGATTTTTGGATTTTGCCGAAAATTGATTTTTGTTTTTTTGCGATTTAAATATCAGTATTTTGATCAGAACATTCGAAATATGGGTCCAAATATGGAATGTCATATCTCGTTGAATTCGTAATTAAATTTCCAATCAACGTGTTACAAAAAAAATGATTTTTTTTCGAATTTTTTCCAATTTTTGATGATGATTTTTGGATTTTGGCCGAAAATTGATTTTTGTTTTTTTTGCGATTTAAATATAAGTATTTTGATCAGAACATTCGAAATATTGGTCAAATATGGAATGTCATATCTCGTTGAATTCGTAATTAAATTTCCAATCAAACTGTGTTTAGCAAAAAAAATTAATTTTTTTTCCAATTTTTGATGATGATTTTTGGATTTTGGCCGAAAATTGATTTGTTGTTTTTTTGCGATTTAAATATCAGTATTTTGATCAAACATTCAAATATTGGTCCAAATATGGAATGTCATATCTCGTTGATTTCGTAATTAAATTTCCAATCAAACTGTGTTTACAAAAAAAAATGAATTTTTTTTTAATTTTTTTCCAATTTTTGATGATGATTTTTGGATTTTGTCCGAAAATGATTTTTTGTTTTTTGCGATTTAAATATCAGTATTTTGATCAGAACATTCGAAATATTGGTCCAAATATGGAATGTCATATCTCGTTGAATTCGTAATTAAATTTCCAATCAAACCGTGTTTACCAAAAAAAATTGATTTTTTTCGAATTTTTTTCCAATTTTTGATGATGATTTTGGATTTTGGCCGAAAATTGATTTTTTGTTTTTTTGCGATTTAAATATAGTATTTTGATCAGAACATTCGAAATATTGGTACAAATATGGAATGTCATATCTCGTTGAATTCGTAATTAAATTTCCAATCAAACTGTGTTTACAAAAAAATTAATTTTTTTTTCCAATTTTTGATGATGATTTTGGATTTTGGCCGAAAATTGATTTGTTGTTTTTTTGCGATTTAAATATCAGTATTTTGATCAAAACATTCAAAATATTGGTCCAAATATGGAATGTCATATCTCGTTGATTTCGTAATTAAATTTCCAATCAAACCGTGTTTACCAAAAAAAATTGATTTTTTTCGAATTTTTTTCCAATTTTGATGATGATTTATGGATTTTGGCCGAAAATTGATTTTTTGTTTTTTTGCGATTTAAATATAAGTATTTTGATCAGAACATTCGAAATATTGGTACAAATATGGAATGTCATATCTCGTTGAATTCGTAATTAAATTTCCAATCAAACTGTGTTTAGCAAAAAAAATTAATTTTTTTTCCAATTTTTGATGATGATTTTTGGATTTTGGCCGAAAATTGATTTGTTGTTTTTTTGCGATTTAAATATCAGTATTTTGATCAAAACATTCAAAATATTGGTCCAAATATGGAATGTCATATCTCGTTGATTTCGTAATTAAATTTCCAATCAAACTGTGTTTACAAAAAAAAAATGAATTTTTTTTTTAATTTTTTTCCAATTTTTGATGATGATTTTTGGATTTTGTCCGAAAATCGATTTTTTGTTTTTTTGCGATTTAAATATCAGTATTTTGATCAGAACATTCGAAATATTGGTCCAAATATGGAGTGTCATATCTCGTTGAATTCGTAATTAAATTTCCAATCAAACCGTGTTTACCAAAAAAAATTGATTTTTTTCGAATTTTTTTCCAATTTTTGATGATGATTTATGGATTTTGGCCGAAAATTGATTTTTTGTTTTTTTTGCGATTTAAATATAAGTATTTTGATCAGAACATTCGAAATATTGGTACAAATATGGAATGTCATATCTCGTTGAATTAGTAATTAAATTTCCAATCAAACTGTGTTTAGCAAAAAAATTATTTTTTTTTCCAATTTTTGATGATGATTTTTGGATTTTGGCCGAAAATTGATTTGTTGTTTTTTTGCGATTTAAATATCAGTATTTTGATCAAAACATTCAAAATATTGGTCCAAATATGGAATGTCATATCTCGTTGATTTCGTAATTAAATTTCCAATCAAACCGTGTTTACCAAAAAAAATTGATTTTTTTCGAATTTTTTTCCAATTTTTGATGATGATTTATGGATTTTGGCCGAAAATTGATTTTTTGTTTTTTTTTGCGATTTAAATATAAGTATTTTGATCAGAACATTCGAAATATTGGTACAAATATGGAATGTCATATCTCGTTGAATTCGTAATTAAATTTCCAATCAAACTGTGTTTAGCAAAAAAAATTAATTTTTTTTCCAATTTTTGATGATGATTTTTGGATTTTGGCCGAAAATTGATTTGTTGTTTTTTTGCGATTTAAATATCAGTATTTTGATCAAAACATTCAAAATATTGGTCCAAATATGGAATGTCATATCTCGTTGATTTCGTAATTAAATTTCCAATCAAACTGTGTTTACAAAAAAAAAATGAATTTTTTTTTAATTTTTTTCCAATTTTTGATGATGATTTTTGGATTTTGTCCGAAAATCGATTTTTTGTTTTTTTGCGATTTAAATATCAGTATTTTGATCAGAACATTCGAAATATTGGTCCAAATATGGAGTGTCATATCTCGTTGAATTCGTAATTAAATTTCCAATCAAACCGTGTTTACCAAAAAAAATTGATTTTTTTCCAATTTTTGATGATGATTTATGGATTTTGGCCGAAAATTGATTTTTTGTTTTTTTTGCGATTTAAATATAAGTATTTTGATCAGAACATTCGAAATATTGGTACAAATATGGAATGTCATATCTCGTTGAATTCGTAATTAAATTTCCAATCAAACTGTGTTTAGCAAAAAAAATTAATTTTTTTTCCAATTTTTGATGATGATTTTTGGATTTTGGCCGAAAATTGATTTGTTGTTTTTTTGCGATTTAAATATCAGTATTTTGATCAAAACATTCAAAATATTGGTCCAAATATGGAATGTCATATCTCGTTGATTTCGTAATTAAATTTCCAATCAAACTGTGTTTACAAAAAAAAAATGAATTTTTTTTTAATTTTTTTCCAATTTTTGATGATGATTTTTGGATTTTGTCCGAAAATCGATTTTTTGTTTTTTTGCGATTTAAATATCAGTATTTTGATCAGAACATTCGAAATATTGGTCCAAATATGGAGTGTCATATCTCGTTGAATTCGTAATTAAATTTCCAATCAAACCGTGTTTACCAAAAAAAATTGATTTTTTTCGAATTTTTTTCCAATTTTTGATGATGATTTATGGATTTTGGCCGAAAATTGATTTTTTGTTTTTTTTGCGATTTAAATATAAGTATTTTGATCAGAACATTCGAAATATTGGTACAAATATGGAATGTCATATCTCGTTGAATTCGTAATTAAATTTCCAATCAAACTGTGTTTAGCAAAAAAAATTAATTTTTTTTCCAATTTTTGATGATGATTTTTGGATTTTGGCCGAAAATTGATTTGTTGTTTTTTTGCGATTTAAATATCAGTATTTTGATCAAAACATTCAAAATATTGGTCCAAATATGGAATGTCATATCTCGTTGAATTCGTAATTAAATTTCCAATCAAACTGTGTTTACCAAAAAAATAGATTTTTTTTCGATTTTTTTTCCAATCTTTCGAAAAATTTTCTTTATTGGTGTTCTAGACATTTCTCAAACAAAATAAACGTAAACTATGCGATACCAAACTAAGGTTACCTTTTTTTTATACGGGCTCTGCGAACTACAAATAAACACAATACCCACAATACGATGATAATATCCATGAGATTCCGAAACACTCCATAGCGAAGTGCCTGCAACAGGTTGCCATTCAGCAATATCGCCCGTACTTTCGAAAGACAGTCGAACACATTGGGAAGCAAGTCCACAAGTAGATTGTTGGACAAGTCGAGCTCTATAAGGATCTGCAGTTGGGTGAAACTTCGGTGCTTGATGTGTTTGGGGGTGCTATTTCGTATGAGTAACTTCTGCAGATTTTGCAAGTTGGTGGTCAGGAAAGCGTTCTCCTCCAGGTAGAATATATGGTTGTGTGACAAATCCAGCAATGTGTGACAAATCCGAAAATGTTCTTCTAGAGACCTCTGCGTATATCCATCAACTGTTTTTCTATTTTGGTACTGCCCCACATACCAGAGTGTTAACAGTATTTCGGCGCATGTCAAGTAGATTTCAGACTTTGTCCTCCTTTTATGTAAATTAACATTGGAATTTTCCCGTTTTTAATCATTTCTTATATTTCATAAATTATATGTTATATTTTTTAATTATCAGTAGTTAACATTTATTTTTATTTATTTTTTAAAAGAACAAGAATAACGTTTAAAAAAATTATATGTTATATTTTTTAATTATCAGTAGTTAACATTTATTTTTATTTATTTTTTAAAAGAACAAGAATAACGTTTAAAAAAATGGTAGGGTTTCTATATTTTATGCCGGTTTTAAATGCCGTATACATTATTTATATTTCTAAAACTACATTAGTCACAAGTCTTTCTATTTCAAAATGGTTATACATATCACTAAGGTTTACGTGTAATTTTAAAAACAATAAAAACTTATTTAAGTTATTGCAAATTGTCCGTTACAAAATGAAACGATTCCATTCCATTTATTTGCACCGCAGACCACCCCTAAAAGCAGGCTATTCTTACTAAACAACAGTTGCGCTGAGTCATTTTTCGAGTGCGCATACTTATAATTCCCAACTGCTTCTGGTCGTTTGCTTATGGAGACCCAGTTAGTTTTCCTTTTAAAGTTATCGCTTCTCGGCCTTATGGCTAAGATCAAAGTGTAGTATCTGTTCTTATCAGCTTAACATCTGATAGTTCCTCCATTGGAGGACAACAAATGTTAAACTGATTTTTGGAATCAGACGGAGTGCTAGGAGCTTGCTCCACCTCTGTCGCGGGTTGGCCCGGTATTGCAGTACCGCCGGGATTCGGCCCAACTGAATAATAAATTTAAACAACTTATAGAAAATTGAATTACTCTACATGTTGAATACGTAATTAAATTCCCAATCAAACTGTTTATAAAAAAAAATTTAATTTCTTTTCAACTTTTTTGGATTTTGTCCGAAAATTGATTTTCTGTTTTTTTGCGATTTAAATATCAGTATTTTGATCAGAACATTCGAAATATTGGTACAAATATGGAATATCATATCTAGTTGAATTCGTAATTAAATTTCCAATCAAACTGTGTTTAGCAAAAAAAATTTATTTTTTTTCGATTTTTTTCCAATTTTTGATGATGATGATTTTTGGATTTTGGCCGAAAATTGATTTTTTGTTTTTTTGCGATTTAAATATCAGTATTTTGATCAGAACATTCGACATATGGGTCCAAATATGGAATATCATATCTCGTTGAATTCGTAATTAAATTTCCAATCAAACTGTGTTGACAAAAAAAAATGAATTTTTTTTAATTTTTTTCCAATTTTTGATGATGATTTTTGGATTATGTCCGAAAAACGATTTTCTGTTTTTTTGCGATTTCAATATTAGTATTTTGATTAGAACATTTGAAATATGGGTCCAAATATGGAATGTTATATCTCGTTGAATTCGTAATTAAATTTCCAATCAAACTGTGTTTACAAAAAAAAATGAATTTTTTTTTTAATTTTTTCCAATTTTGATGATGATTTTTGGATTTTGTCCGAAAATCGATTTTTAGTTTTTTTGCGATTTAAATATCAGTATTTTGATCAGAACATTCGAAATATTGGTACAAATATGGAATGTTATATCTCGTTGAATTCGTAATTAAATTTCCAATCAAACTGTGTTTAGCAAAAAAAATTGATTTTTCTTCGATTTTTTTCCAATTTTTGATGATGATTTTTGGACTTTGTCCGAAAATTGATTTTCTGTTTTTTTGCGATTTCAATATCAGTATTTTGATCAGAACATTCGAAATATGGGTCCAAATATGGAATGTCATATCTCGTTGAATTCGTAATTAAATTTCCAATTTACAAAAAAAAATTTATTTTTTTTCGATTTTTTTTCCAATTTTTGATGATGATTTTTGGATTTTGGACGAAAATTGATTTGTTGTTTTTTTGCGATTTCAATATTAGTATTTTGATTAGAACATTTGAAATATGGGTCCAAATATGGAATGTTATATCTCGTTGAATTCGTAATTAAATTTCCAATCAAACTGTGTTTACAAAAAAAAATGAATTTTTTTTTTAATTTTTTCCAATTTTGATGATGATTTTTGGATTTTGTCCGAAAATCGATTTTTAGTTTTTTTGCGATTTAAATATCAGTATTTTGATCAGAACATTCGAAATATTGGTACAAATATGGAATGTTATATCTCGTTGAATTCGTAATTAAATTTCCAATCAAACTGTGTTTAGCAAAAAAAATTGATTTTTCTTCGATTTTTTTCCAATTTTTGATGATGATTTTTGGACTTTGTCCGAAAATTGATTTTCTGTTTTTTTGCGATTTCAATATCAGTATTTTGATCAGAACATTCGAAATATGGGTCCAAATATGGAATGTCATATCTCGTTGAATTCGTAATTAAATTTCCAATTTACAAAAAAAAATTTATTTTTTTTCGATTTTTTTTCCAATTTTTGATGATGATTTTTGGATTTTGGACGAAAATTGATTTGTTGTTTTTTTGCGATTTAAATATCAGTATTTTGATCAGAACATTCGACATATGGGTCCAAATATGGAATGTCATATCTCGTTGAATTCGTAATTAAATTTCCAATCGAACTGTGTTTACAAAAAAAAATGATTTTTTTTTTTAATTTTTTCCAATTTTTGATGATGATTTTTGGATCTTGGACGAAAATTGATTTGTTGTTTTTTTGCGATTTAAATATCAGTATTTTGATCAGAACATTCGAAATATTGGTACAAATATGGAATGTCATATCTCGTTGAATTCGTAATTAAATTTCCAATCAAACTGTGTTTAGCAAAAAAAATTAATTTTTTTTCGATTTTTTTCCAATTTTTGATGATGATTTTTGGATTTTGTCCGAAAATCGATTTTTTGTTTTTTTGCGATTTAAATATCAGTATTTTGATCAGAACATTTGAAATATGGGTCCAAATATGGAATGTCATATCTCGTTGAATTCGTAATTAAATTTCCAATCGAACTGTGTTTAGCAAAAAAAATTGATTTGTCTTCGATTTTTTTCCAATTTTTGATGATGATTTTTGGACTTTGTCCGAAAATTGATTTTCTGTTTTTTTGCGATTTCAATATCAGTATTTTGATCAGAACATTCGAAATATGGGTCCAAATATGGAATGTCATATCTCGTTGAATTCGTAATTAAATTTCCAATTTACAAAAAAAAATGAATTTTTTTTTTAATTTTTTCCAATTTTGATGATGATTTTTGGATTTTGTCCGAAAATCGATTTTTTGTTTTTTTGCGATTTAAATATCAGTATTTTGATCAGAACATTCGAAATATTGGTACAAATATGGAATGTCATATCTCGTTGAATTCGTAATTAAATTTCCAATCGAACTGGGTTTACGAAAAAAAATTAATTTTTTTTCGATTTTTTTTCCAATTTTTGATGATGATTTTTGGATTTTGGCCGAAAATTAATTTGTTGTTTTTTTGCGATTTAAATATCAGTATTTTGATCAGAACATTCGACATATGGGTCCAAATATGGAATGTCATATCTCGTTGAATTCGTAATTAAATTTCCAATCAAACTGTGTTTAGCAAAAAAAATTTATTTTTTTTCCAATTTTTGATGATGATTTTTGGATTTTGGCCGAAAATTGATTTGTTGTTTTTTTGCGATTTAAATATCAGTATTTTGATCAGAACATTCGACATATGGGTCCAAATATGGAATGTCATATCTCGTTGAATTCGTAATTAAATTTCCAATCGAACTGGGTTTACGAAAAAAAATGCATTTTTTTTCGATTTTTTTTCCAATTTTTGATGATGATTTTTGGATTTTGGCCGAAAATTGATTTTTTGTTTTTTTGCGATTTAAATATCAGTATTTTGATCAGAACATTCGACATATGGGTCCAAATATGGAATGTCATATCTCGTTGAATTCGTAATTAAATTTCCTATCGAACTGTGTTTACAAAAAAAAATGAATTTTTTTTTTAATTTTTTCCAATTTTGATGATGATTTTTAGATTTTGTCCGAAAATCGATTTTTTGTTTTTTTGCGATTTAAATATCAGTATTTTGATCAGAACATTCGAAATATTGGTACAAATATGGAATGTCATATCTCGTTGAATTCGTAATTAAATTTCCAATCAAACTGTGTTTAGCAAAAAAAATTTATTTTTTTTCGATTTTTTTCCAATTTTTGATGATAATTTTTGGATTTTGTCCGAAAATTGATTTTTTGTTTTTTTGCGATTTAAATATCAGTATTTTGATCAGAACATTCGAAATATGGGTCCAAATATGGAATGTCATATCTCGTTGAATTCGTAATTAAATTTCCAATCGAACTGGGTTTACGAAAAAAAATTTATTTTTTTTCGATTTTTTTTCCAATTTTTGATGATGATTTTTGGATTTTGGCCGAAAATTGATTTTTTGTTTTTTTGCGATTTAAATATCAATATTTTGATCAGAACATTCGAAATATGGGTCCAAATATGGAATGTCATATCTCGTTGAATTCGTAATTAAATTTCCAATCGAACTGTGTTTAGCAAAAAAAATTGATTTTTCTTCGATTTTTTTCCAATTTTTGATGATGATTTTTGGATTTTGTCCGAAAATTGATTTTCTGTTTTTTTGCGATTTTAATATAAGTATTTTGATCAGAACATTCGAAATATGGGTCCAAATATGGAATGTCATATCTCGTTGAATTCGTAATTAAATTTCCAATCGAACTGGGTTTTACGAAAAAAAATTGATTTTTTTTCGAGAACATTCGAAATATGGGTCCAAATATGGAATGTCATATCTCGTTGAATTCGTAATTAAATTTCCAATCAAACTGTGTTTACAAAAAAAAATGAATTTTTTTTTTAATTTTTTCCAATTTTGATGATGATTTTTGGATTTTGTCCGAAAATCGATTTGTTGTTTTTTTGCGATTTAAATATCAGTATTTTGATCAGAACATTCGAAATATGGGTCCAAATATGGAATGTCATAAATCGTTGAATTCGTAATTAAATTTCCAATCGAACTGTGTTTAGCAAAAAAAATTGATTTTTCTTCGTTTTTTTCCAATTTTTGATGATGATTTTTGGATTTTGTCCGAAAATTGATTTTCTGTTTTTTTGCGATTTCAATATCAGTATTTTGATCAGAACATTCGAAATATGGGTCCAAATATGGAATGTCATATCTCGTTGAATTCGTAATTAAATTTCCAATCAAACTGTGTTTAGCAAAAAAAATTGATTTTTCTTCGATTTTTTTCCAATTTTTGATGATGATTTTTGGATTTTGTCCGAAAATTGATTTTCTGTTTTTTTGCGATTTTAATATCAGTATTTTGATCAGAACATTCGAAATATGGGTCCAAATATGGAATGTCATATCTCGTTGAATTCGTAATTAAATTTCCAATCGAACTGGGTTTACGAAAAAAAATTGATTTTTTTTCGATTTTTTTTCCAATTTTTGATGATGATTTTTGGATTTTGTCCGAAAATTGATTTTTTGTTTTTTGCGATTTCAATATCAGTATTTTGATCAGAACATTCGAAATATGGGTCCAAATATGGAATGTCATATCTCGTTGAATTCGTAATTAAATTTCCAATCGAACTGTGTTTAGCAAAAAAAATTTATTTTTTTTCGTTTTTTTTCCAATTTTTGATGATGATTTTTGGATTTTGTCCGAAAATTGATTTTTTGTTTTTTTGCGATTTAAATATCAGTATTTTGATCAGAACATTCGAAATATGGGTCCAAATATGGAATGTCATATCTCGTTGAATTCGTAATTAAATTTCCAATCAAACTGTGTTTACAAAAAAAAATGATTTTTTTTTTAAATTTTTTCCAATTTTGATGATGATTTTTGGATTTTGTCCGAAAATCGATTTTTTGTTTTTTTGCGATTTAAATATCAGTATTTTGATCAGAACATTCGAAATATGGGTCCAAATATGGAATGTCATATCTCGTTGAATTCGTAATTAAATTTCCAATCAAACTGTGTTTAGCAAAAAAATTGATTTTTTTCGATTTTTTTCCAATTTTTAATGATGATTTTTGGATTTTGTCCGAAAATCGATTTTTTGTTTTTTTGCGATTTAAATATCAGTATTTTGATCAGAGCATTCGAAATATGGGTCCAAATATGAAATGTCATATCTCGTTGAATTCGTAATTAAATTTCCAATCAACTTTACAAAAAAAATTTATTTTTTTTCGATTTTTTTTCCAATTTTTGATGATGATTTTTGGATTTTGGCCGAAAATTGATTTTTGTTTTTTTGCGATTTAAATATCAGTATTTTGATCAGAACATTCGAAATATGGGTCCAAATATGGAATGTCATATCTCGTTGAATTCGTAATTAAATTTCCAATCGAACTGGTTTACAAAAAAAATGATTTTTTTTTTATTTTTTCCAATTTTTGATGATGATTTTTGGATTTGGCCGAAAATTGATTTTTTGTTTTTTTGCGATTTAAATATCAGTATTTTGATCAGAACATTCGAAATATGGGTCCAAATATGGAATGTCATATCTCGTTGAATTCGTAATTAAATTTCCAATCGAACTGGGTTTACGAAAAACAAATTGATTTTTTTTTCGATTTTTTTCCAATTTTTGATGATGATTTTTGGATTTTGTCCGAAAATCGATTTTTTGTTTTTTTGCGATTTAAATATCAGTATTTTGATCAGAACATTCGAAATATGGGTCCAAATATGGAATGTCATATCTCGTTGAATTCGTAATAAATTTCCAATCGAACTATGTTTACAAAAAAAAATGAATTTTTTTTTTAATTTTTGTCCAATTTTGATGATGATTTTTGGATTTTGTCCGAAAATCGATTTTTTGTTTTTTTGCGATTTAAATCAGTATTTTGATCAGAACATTCGAAATATTGGTACAAATATGGAATGTCATATCTCGTTGAATTCGTAATTAAATTTCCAATCAACTGGTTTACAAAAAAAATGAATTTTTTTTTTAATTTTTTCCAATTTTGATGATGATTTTTGGATTTTGTCCGAAAATTCGATTTTTTGTTTTTTTGCGATTTAAATATCAGTATTTTGATCAGAACATTCGAAATATGGGTCCAAATATGGAATGTCATATCTCGTTGAATTCGTAATTAAATTTCCAATCGAACTGGTGTTTACAAAAAAAATGATTTTTTTTCGATTTTTTTTCCAATTTTTGATGATGATTTTGGATTTTGGCCGAAAATTATTTTTGTTTTTTTGCGTTTTAATATCAGTATTTTGATCAGAACATTCGAAATATGGGTCCAAATATGGAATGTCATATCTCGTTGAATTCGTAATTAAATTTCCAATCGAACTGTGTTTACAAAAAAAATTTTTTTTTTTATTTTTTTCCAATTTTTGATGATGATTTTTGGATTTTGTCCGAAAATCGATTTTTTGTTTTTTTGCGATTTAAATATCAGTATTTTGATCAGAACATTCGAAATATGGGTCCAAATATGGAATGTCATATCTCGTTGAATTCGTAATTAAATTTCCAATCGAACTGGGTTTACCAAAAAAAATTGATTTTTTTTCGATTTTTTTTTTCCAATTTTTGATGATGATTTTTGGATTTTCGCCGAAAATTGATTTTTTGTTTTTTTGCGATTTAAATATCAGTATTTTGATCAGAACATTCGAAATATGGGTCCAAATATGGAATGTCATATCTCGTTGAATTCGTAATTAAATTTCCAATCGAACTGTGTTTACAAAAAAAAAGATTTTTTTTCGATTTTTTTTCCAATTTTTGATGATGATTTTTGGATTTTGTCCGAAAATCGATTTTTTGTTTTTTTGCGATTTAAATATCAGTATTTTGATCAGAACATTCGAAATATGGGTCCAAATATGGAATGTCATATCTCGTTGAATTCGTAATTAAATTTCCAATCGAACTGTGTTTACAAAAAAAAAAAAAATTTTTTTTTTATTTTTTTTCAATTTTTGATGATGATTTTTGGATTTTGTCCGAAAATCGATTTTTTGTTTTTTTGCGATTTAAATATCAGTATTTTGATCAGAACATTCGAAATATGGGTCCAAATATGGAATGTCATATCTCGTTGAATTCGTAATTAAATTTCCAATCGAACTGGGTTTACCAAAAAAAATGGATTTTTTTTCGATTTTTTTTCCAATTTTTGATGATGATTTTTGGATTTTGGCCGAAAATCGATTTTTTTTTTTTTGCGATTTAAATATCAGTATTTTGTTCAGAACATTCGAAATATGGGTCCAAATATGGAATGTCATATCTCGTTGAATTCGTAATTAAATTTCCAATCGAACTTGTTTACAAAAAAAATTGATTTTTTTAATTTTTTCCAATTTTTGATGATGATTTTTGGATTTTGTCCGAAAATTGATTTTCTGTTTTTTTGCGATTTAAATATCAGTATTTTGATCAGAACATTCGAAATATGGGTCCAAATATGGAATGTCATATCTCGTTGAATTCGTAATTAAATTTCCAATCAAACTGGTTTACGAAAAAAAATTGATTTTTTTCGAGAACGATTCAAAATTATGTGGTCCAAATATGGAATGTCATATCTCGTTGAATTCGTAATTAAATTTCCAATCAAACTGTGTTTACAAAAAAAATGAATTTTTTTTTTAATTTTTTCCAATTTTTGATGATGATTTTTGGATTTTGTCCGAAAATCGATTTTTGTT
>NW_025225045.1:0-14704 GCF_016746235.2 Drosophila teissieri | reverse complement strand
TTCGATTATATTCGATTATATTCGATTATATTCGATTATAATTCGATTATATTCGATTATATTCGATATATATTCGATATTCGATTATATTCGATTATATTCGATTATATTCGATTATTCATTTTATATTCGATTATATTATATTCGATATATTCGATTATATTCGATTATATTCGATTATATTCATTATATTCGATTATATTCGATTATATTCGATTATATTCGATTATATTCATTATATTCGATTATATTCGATTATATTCGATTATATTCGATTATATTCGATTATATTCGATTATATTCGATTATATTCGATTATATTCATTATATTCGATTATATTCGATTATATTTTTTTTCGATTATATTCGATTATATTCGATTATATTCGATTATATTCGATTATCATATTCGATTATATTCGATTATATTCGATTATATTCGATTATCATATCTATATATTATCTCTAGTCTGATTATATTCGATTATATTCGATTATATTCGATTATACTCTATTAGTCTCGATTATCTTCGATTATATTCGATTATATTCGAATACTTTCGATTATATTCGATTATGATTATATTCGATTATATTCGATTATATTCGATTATATTCGATTATATTCGATTATATTCGATTATATTCGATTATATTCGATTATATTCGATTATATTCGATTATATTCGATTATATTCGATTATATTCGATTATATTCGATTATATTCGATTATATTCGATTATATTCGATTATATTCGATTATATTCGATTATATTCGATTATATTCGATTATATTCGATTATATTCGATTATATTCGATTATATTCGATTATATTCGATTATATTCGATTATATTCGATTATATTCGATTATATTCGATTATATTCGATTATATTCGATAATATTCGATTATATTCGATTATATTCGATTATATTCGATTATATTCGATTATATTCGATTATATTCGATTATATTCGATTATATTCGATTGTATTTGATTATATTCGATTATATTCGATTATATTAAATTATATTCGAATCTATTCGATTATATTCGATTATATTCGATTATATTCGATTATATTCGATTATATTCGTTTATATTCGATTATATTCGATTATATTCAATTATATTCGATTATATTCGATTATATTCTATTATATTATATTATATTCTATTATATTCGATTATATTCGATTATCTTCGATTATATTCGATTATATTCGATTATATTCGATTATATTCGATTATATTCGATTATATTCGATTATATTCGATTATATTCGATTACTTTCGATTATATTCGATTATATTCGATTATATTCAATTATATTCGATTATATTCGATTATATTCGATTATATTCGATTATATTCGATTATATTCGATTATATTCGATTATATTCGATTATATTCGATTATATTCGATTATATTCGTTTATATTCGATTATATTCGATTATATTCAATTATATTCGATTAAATTCTATTATATTTTATTATATTCTTTTATATTCGATTATCTTCGATTATATTCGATTATATTCGATTATATTCGATTATATTCGATTATATTCGATTATATTCGATTATATTCGATTATATTCGATTATATTCGATTATATTCGATTATATTCGATTATATTCGATTATATTCGATTATATTCGATTATATTCGATTATATTCGATTATATTCGATTATATTCGATTATATTCGATTATATTCGATTATATTCGATCATATTCGATTATATTCGATTATACTCTATTAGTCTCGATTATCTTCGATTATCTTCGATTATATTCGATTATATTCGATTATATTCGATTATATTCGATTATATTCGATTATATTCGATTATATTCGATTATATTCGATTATATTCGATTATATTCGATTATATTCGATTATATTCGATTATATTCTATTATATTCGATTATATTCGATTATATTCGATTATATTCGATTATATTCAATTATATTCGATTATATTCGTTTATATTCGATTATATTCGATTATATTCGATTATATTCAATTATATTGGATTATATTCGATTATATTCTATTATATTCGATTATATTCGATTATATTCTATTATATTCGATTATATTCGATTATATTCTATTATATTCGATTATATTCGATTACTTTCGATTATATTTATTATGTTCGATTATACTCTATTAGTCTCGATTATCTTCGATTATATTCGATTATATTTGATTATATTCTATTATATTCGATTATACTCTATTAGTCTCGATTATCTTCGATTATCTTCGATTATATTCGATTATATTCGATTATATTCGATTATATTCGATTTTATTCGATTATATTCGATTATATTCGATTATATTCGATTATATTCGATTATATTCGATTATATTCGATTATATTCGATTATAATCGATTATATTGTATTATATTCGATTATATTCAATTATATTCGATTATATTCAATTATATTCGATAATATTCGATTATATTCGATTATATTCGATTATATTCGATTATATTCGATTATATTCGATTATATTCGATTATACTCTATTAGTCTCGATTATCTTCGATTATATTCGATTATATTCGATTATATTCGATTATATTCGATTATACTCTATTAGTCTCGATTATCTTTGATTATCTTCGATTATATTCGATTATATTCGATTACATTCGATTATATTCGATTATATTCGAATATATTCGATTATTTTCGATTATATTATATTATATTCTATTATATTCGATTATACTCTATTAGTCTCGATTATCTTCGATTATATTCGATTATATTCGATTATATTCTATTATATTCGATTATATTCAATTATATTCGATTATATTCGATTATATTCGTTTATATTCGATTATATTCGATTATATTCAATTATATTCGATTATCTTCGATTATATTCAATTATATTCGATTATACTCGTTTTTATTCGATTATATTCGATTATATTCAATTATATTCGATTATATTCGATTATATTCTATTATATTCGATTATATTCGATTATATTCGATTACTTTCGATTATATTCGATTACTTTCGATTATATTTATTATGTTCGACTATACTCTATTAGTCTCGATTATCTCTGATTATATTCGATTATATTTGATTATATTCGATTATTATGTTCGATTATTGTTCGATTATTATGTTCGACTATACTCTATTAGTCTCGATTATCTCTGATTATATTCGATTATATTTGATTATATTCGATTATATTCGATTATATTCGATTATATTCGATTATATTCGATTATATTCGATTATATTCGATTTTATTCTATTATATTCTATTATATTCGATTATACTCTATTAGTCTCGATTATCTTCGATTATATTCGATTATATTCAATTATATTCGATCATATTCGATTATATTCGAGTATATTCAATTATATTCGATTATATTCCATTATATTCGATTATATTCGATTATATTCGATTATATTCGATTATATTCGATTATATTCGATTATATTCGATTATATTCGATTATATTCGATTATATTCGATTATATTCGATTATATTCGATTATATTCGATTATATTCGATTATATTCGATTATATTCGATTATATTTGATTATATTCAATTATATTCGATTATATTCGATTATATTCTATTATATTCGATTATTTTCGATTATATTCGATTATATTCGATTATATTCGATTATATTCGATTATATTCTATTATATTCGATTATATTCGATTATATTCGATTATATTCGATTACTTTCGATTATATTTATTATGTTCGATTATACTCTATTAGTCTCGATTATCTTCGATTATATTCGATTATATTCGATTATATTCGATTATATTCGATTATATTCGATTATATTCGATTATATTCGATTATATTCGATTATATTCGATTATATTCGATTATATTCGATTATATTCTATTATATTCGATTATATTCGATTATATTCGATTATATTCGATTATATTCGATTATATTCGATTATATTCGATTATATTCGATTATATTCGATTATATTCGATTATATTCGATTATATTCGATTATATTCGATTATATTCGATTATATTCGATTATATTCGATTATATTCGATTATATTCGATTATATTCGATTATATTCGATTATATTCGATTATATTCGATTATATTCGATTATATTCGATTATATTCGATTATATTCGATTATATTCGATTATATTCGATTATATTCGATTATATTCGATTATATTCGATTATTTTCGATTATATTCTATTATATTCGATTATATTCGATTATATTCGATTATATTCGATTATATTCAATTATATTCGATTATATTCGATTATATTCGTTTATATTCGCTTATATTCGATTATATTCAATTATATTCGATTATATTCATTATATTCGATTATATTCGATTATATTCGATTATATTCTATTATATTCGATTATATTCGATTATATTCTATTATATTCGATAATATTCAATTATATTCGATTATATTCGATTATATTCGATTATACTCTATTAGTCTCGATTATCTTCGATTATATTCGATTATATTCGATTATATTCGATTATATTCGATCATATTCGATTATATTCGATTATACTCTATTAGTCTCGATTATCTTCGATTATCTTCGATTATATTCGATTATATTCGATTATATTCGATTATATTCGATTATAATCGATTATATTCTATTATATTCGATTATATTCAATTATATTCGATTATATTCAATTATATTCGATAATATTCGATTATATTCGATTATATTCGATTATATTCGATTATATTCGATTATATTCGATTATATTCGATTATATTCGATTATATTCGATTATATTCGATTATATTCGATTATATTCGATTATATTCGATTATACTCTATTAGTCTCGATTATCTTCGATTATATTCGATTATATTCGATCATATTCGATTATATTCGAATATATTCGATTATATTCGAATATATTCGATTATATTCGATTATATTCTATTATATTCTATTATATTCGATTATACTCTATTAGTCTCGATTATCTTCGATTATATTCGATTATATTCTATTATATTCGATTATATTCGATTATATTCGATTATATTCGATTACTTTCGATTATATTTATTATGTTCGATTAGTCTCGATTATCTTCGATTATATTCGATTATATTTGATTATATTCGATTATATTCGATTATATTCGATTATATTCAATTATATTCGATTATATTCGATTATATTCGATTATATTCGATTATATTCTATTATATTCGATTATACTCTATTAGTCTCGATTATCTTCGATTATCTTCGATTATATTCGATTATATTCGATTATATTCGATCATATTCGATAATATTCGATTATATTCAATTATATTCCATTATATTCCATTATATTCGATTATATTCGATTATATTCGATTATATTCGATTATATTCGATTATATTCGATTATATTCGAATATATTCGATTATATTCGATTATATTCGATTATATTCGATTATATTCGATTATATTCGATTACTTTCGATTATATTTATTATGTTCGATTATACTCTATTAGTCTCGATTATCTTCGATTATATTTGATTATATTTGATTATATTCGATTATATTCGATTATATTCTATTATATTCGATTATATTCGATTATATTCGATTATATTCGATTATATTCTATTATATTCGATTATATTCGATTATATTCGATTACTTTCGATTATATTTATTATGTTCGATTATACTCTATTAGTCTCGATTATCTTCGATTATATTTGATTATATTTGATTATATTCGATTATATTCGATTATATTCGATTATATTCGATTATGTTCGATTATATTCGATAATATTCGATTATATTCGATTATATTCGATTATATTCGATTATATTCTATTATATTCTATTATATTCGATTATACTCTATTAGTCTCTATTAGTCTCAATTATCTTCGATTATATTCGATTATATTCAATTATTTTCGATTATATTCCATTATATTCGATTATATTCGATTATATTCGATTATATTCGATTATATTCGATTATATTCGATTATATTCGATTATATTCGATTATATTCGATTATATTCGATTATATTCGATTATATTCGATTATATTCGATTATATTCGATTATATTCGATTATATTCGATTATATTCGATTATATTCGATTATATTCGATTATATTCGATTATATTCGATTATATTCGATTGTATTCGATTATATTCGATTATATTCGATTATATTCGATTATATTCGATTATATTCGATTATATTCGATTATATTCGATTATATTCGATTATATTCGATTATATTCGATTATATTCGATTATATTCTATTATATTCTATTATATTCGATTATACTTTATTAGTCTCGATTATCTTCGATTATATTCGATTATATTCGATTATATTCGATTATATTCGATCATATTCGATTATATTCGATTATACTCTATTAGTCTCGATTATATTCGATTATATTCGATTATATTCGATTATAATCGATTATATTCTATTATATTCGATTATATTCAATTATATTCGATTATATTCAATTATATTCGATAATATTCGATTATATTCGATTATATTCGATTATATTCGATTATATTCGAATATATTCGATTATATTCGACTATATTCGATTATATTCGATTATATTCGATTATATTCTATTAGTCTCGATTATCTTCGATTATATTCGATTATATTCGATTTTATTCGATTATATTCGATTATATTCGATTATATTCGATTATATTCGATTATATTCGATCATATTCGATTATATTCGATTATATTCTATTATAATCGATTATAATCGATTATATTCTATTATATTCGATTATATTCAATTATATTCGATTATATTCGATTATATTCGTTTATATTCGACTATATTCGGTTATATTCAATTATATTCGATTATATTCAATTATATTCGATTATATTCGATTATATTCGATTATATTCGATTATATTCTATTATATTCGATTATTTTCGATTATATTCGATTATATTTGATTATATTCGATTATACTCTATTAGTCTCTATTAGTCTCGATTATATTCGATTATATTCGATTATATTCGATTATATTCGATTATATTCGATTATATTCGATCATATTCGATTATATTCGATTATACTCTATTAGTCTCGATTATATTCGATTATATTCGATTATATTCGATTATAATCGATTATATTCTATTATATTCGATTATATTCAATTATATTCGATTATATTCAATTATATTCGATAATATTCGATTATATTCGATTATATTCGATTATATTCGATTATATTCGAATATATTCGATTATATTCGACTATATTCGATTATATTCGATTATATTCGATTATATTCTATTAGTCTCGATTATCTTCGATTATATTCGATTATATTCGATTTTATTCGATTATATTCGATTATATTCGATTATATTCGATTATATTCGATTATATTCGATCATATTCGATTATATTCGATTATATTCTATTATAATCGATTATAATCGATTATATTCTATTATATTCGATTATATTCAATTATATTCGATTATATTCGATTATATTCGTTTATATTCGACTATATTCGGTTATATTCAATTATATTCGATTATATTCAATTATATTCGATTATATTCGATTATATTCGATTATATTCGATTGTATTCGATTATATTCGATTATATTCGATTATATTCGATTATATTCGATTATATTCGATTATATTCGTTTATATTCGACTATATTCGGTTATATTCAATTATATTCGATTATATTCAATTATATTCGATTATATTCGATTATATTCGATTATATTCGATTATATTCTATTATATTCGATTATTTTCGATTATATTCGATTATATTTGATTATATTCGATTATACTCTATTAGTCTCTATTAGTCTCGATTATATTCGATTATATTCGATTATATTCGATTATATTCGATTATATTCGATTATATGCGATTATATTCTATTATATTCGATTATATTCAATTATATATTCTATTATATTCGATTATATTCAATTATATTCTCTCGATTATATTCGATCATATTTGATTATATTCGATTATACTCTATTAGTCTCGATTATCTTCAATTATCTTCGATTATATTCGATTATTATATTCGATTATATTTGATTATATTCGATTATACTCTATTAGTCTCGATTATATTCGATTATATTCGATTATATTCGATTATATTCGATTATTATATTCGATTATTATATTCGATTATATTTGATTATATTCGATTATACTCTATTAGTCTCGATTATATTCGATTATATTCGATTATATTCTATTATATTCTATTATATTCGATTATACTCTATTAGTCTCGATTATCTTCGATTATATTCTATTATATTCGATTATATTCTATTATATTCGATAATATTCAATTATATTCGATTATATTCGATTATATTCGTTGTCGCGGAACGGTTTAGGGCTATCGATAGTTAGTCAAGTTGCATTTTAGAGCCGCCAGAACTTAGAGATATTTGTGTCAGGAATCTCGTGAATGTGTAATTCGGGCACACTAAATCATGTAAAGTTATGCTTAATTTTGGCGGATAGTATTACTACGATTTGAGCATCACACTGAGTGGGAAGGGAAACTGCGGTATGTAAGATAAAGACTGTATTGCAGGTTAAGTTAACCATTGTATATCCCACAGAATAAAACATAAGACCCAAATACTCTGTTTGTTATCGAACACGAGGTGTTTTCTTGGGCGTTAACTTGCAATGCACCCCGTGATAGTTCGAGCGTCGTCATTTTCTTTTATTCGCACTCTGCATTCGCAAGGTGCATTGGATTTGCACTCTGCGAGAAGATGCCAATGAAGCATTCGCCCCGGCGGAGCCCCAGACTGGATGTCGGGGGTGCTCCCGCAACTGCGACCACCACGGCCACAGCAACTGGCAAGCCGGCCAGCTCTGCGAGTGTGGCTGGTGATCGGCAGCGGCCACAGACTCCGAAGGAAAGTGGAGTAGCCGCCAGTGAAGCGGCAAGTAACCTGCAGCCCGCAGCTACGGGGCAGCTTACGGACTCCACGACTGTACAAGTGGCGGCCCTCATGGAAAGGATCGCACATCTAGAGTCGGAGCTGGTGAAGGCAAGGGCAAATGAAGGGCATGCAGAGGCCGCCAGGGATCCCGTTGGAGTCGGGGCACGCGGCGTTGGAGTGAGCGGTACGGCGAATACACCGCCATGTTTGAGTGAAACGGTGCCATGTCTGAGAGCAGCACCACGGCAGGGCTCGAGTGAGAGCCTGCCCAGGCAGATTATGAGTGACAATCTGCAACCGGAGCTTGGAGTGACGCCATCTTTGGATGCGCAGTTGCCGGCACAATTGAGTGCAAGTTTGCCGCCACAATTGAGTGGAAATTTGGCGCCGACGCTTGGCGGCCATTTTTCAAACGGGCAACCTGTCACACGGAGTTGTACAACAACAACAGTGAGCTATTCTCCGCCATTTTGTGTTACCGCCACGGCGCAGCCTGAACGAGGTTATGTTCACCCGCCACGGGAGCCAACACACAATTTGGAGGTATCAACGCCATCGCCCCTATCATATGGAATGGCGGCGACGAGCATACCTGGATGGACGCCACGCAGACTGCCTGATCTTCCCGAGTTTGAGGGTCAGCCAGAGGAATGGCCAATATTCTTGTGCGCGTTCACGGAGACAACGGCAGCTTACCAGTGTACAGATTTGGAGAATAACCAGAGGCTAGTGAAAGCCCTGAAGGGTGAAGCCCGAGCAGCTGTGAAGTCGCTGCTCATCCACCCCAGCAATGTGCAAGCTGTTATGGAGCAGCTACGATTCCGGTATGGACGTCCGGAGCTTTTGATCCGTAGCCAACTGGAGAGCGTGCGCGATGTGCAGCCAATACAGGAGGCCAACATCGCAAGGATCGTGCCGTTCGCCACAAGGGTGAGCAACCTGGCAGCGTTCCTGCAGTCAACCACGACCGGCAGCCAGCACTTAGGGAATCCAACCCTAATGGAGGAGCTGATCGCCAAGTTGCCTGTGAGCAAGAGGTTGGACTGGGCGAAGCACGCGGCTACGATACAGCCATATCCGACAGTGGTGCATCTAAGCGAGTGGCTTCATGAATTCGCTAAATTGGTGTGCACTGTCACGGACGTCGGAATCAAGGAGCACCCGAGACGAAGGGTATTGCACGCGAATAGTGTTCGCGAGGAGGAGCGGTATGCAGACCGCCCCAGATGTTGCCCCTTGTGTGAGGGACAACACAGCATCAAGGACTGCAAGGAATTCAACCGAGCTTCTACAACGAGGCGGATCGAGTCCGCGAAGAGGTTGAGGTTATGTTTTTCGTGTCTGGAGTATGGACATATGGCCCGGTTCTGCACGAAGGATCGAGGATGCAACGTCTACGGATGCCGGATGAGGCATCATTACCTACTCCATGACCCAGCTGGACATCCCAGACGACCGCCAGTCGCAGATGGAGGCCGCAGGAGGGATCAGCGGAGCAGTCAAGACCGGCAGCTGTACAGAGACAGCGGCCGACGGATACGAATGCCACAGTCAGTGGATTCCAACGAGAAGAGCCTGCCTACGTCAGCTGCAGTTATAGACGCGGGACGTAAGGAGGATGAGAGGCGATCGACATGCGACCGCCAGGAATTATCGCACCGGAACTTGAGTTGTGTCGATTCGGATGGAGGTCACCTGCTGTTCCGGATTTTGCCCGTGACGTTGTACGGGGAGAATACGCAGGTCGACACCTACGCACTGCTGGATGAAGGTTCGTCCGTCACGCTCATTGACGACGAGCTCATCCGCAGCCTGAACCTGAGAGGCGAGAGTCGACAACTAAATGTGCAATGGTTCGGCGGAAAATCCGTCAAAGAGCACACAAGGATGGTTAGCCTGCAGATCAGCGCAGCGGGCAAGCCGAAGCGCCATGCGCTGAAGAATGTGTACGGAGTAGCAAACCTGAGTCTCCCGATGCAGAGCTTGCGTCGAGAGGATGTGAAGGCAGCGGGCGCGAGTGTGCGTCTGCCTGTAAAGCCGTACAACAATGCGGCGCCAAGGATCCTAATTGGATTGGATCATGCGCACCTAGGAATACCCTTCAGAACCAGGAGCTATGGATCTGGAGGGCCATACGCAGCAGCCACGCCACTTGGGTGGGTGGTATATGGACCGGTGAAAGGAAAGGCAAGTTCACCGCTTCAGAGATCGTGCCTCCTAGCCGTGCCACAGGATAATCTTCTGGAGAAGATGGTCAGCGATTACTTCGAGATCGAGAGTTTCGGAGTGAAGCCGGCACAGCCAGTCGCAGCTGGCGGAGTGGAGCTGGCGCCGTCAGTCGCAGATGACGGCAACGCACGGGCCCTGAGTATCCTGGAGGAGACGACTAAGCGAGTAGGCCGACGATACGAGACTGGGCTGCTATGGAGAGACGACGAGGTGAGACTGCCAGAGAGCTACAGTATGGCACTCAACAGACTTGTCAACATTGAGCGGAAAATGAAGCGCGATGTGGACTTCGCGCGGGCCTACAAAGGAATTATGGACGATTACGTCAAGAAGGGTTACGCACGACGACTGGAGCCCCAGGAAGTCCAGAGGTCCCAGGAAGGCAAGGTATGGTACCTGCCGCACTTCGGAGTAGAGAACCCGAACAAGCCTGGAAAAATCCGGCTGGTCTTCGACGCGGCTGCCAAGGTGAACGGAGTGTCCCTGAACTCAGCGCTGATGAAAGGCCCACAGCGCTACAAACCCCTCCCAGCGGTGCTCTTCCATTTCCGGGAAGGAGCAGTTGGGGTTTGTGCCGACATCAAGGAGATGTTTCATCAGGTATTGATGCAGCCAAAGGACAGATGTGCCCAGAGGTTCCTATGGAGGAACGGAGAAGATCGTCGGGAGCCCGACATATACGAGATGCAGGTGATGACGTTTGGAGCGGCCTGCTCACCATGCTCGGCGGATTATGTGAAGACCGTGAATGCTTCGCAGTATAGCAGCACGGATCCGCGAGCAGTCCTGGCGATCAACGAGTATCACTACGTGGATGACTACGTCGACAGTTTCCCCAGTGAAGAAGAAGCTATCGCCGTCTCGTCACGGGTGAGAGATATACATGCAGAAGCTGGTTTTAATTTGTGTCGATTTACTTCCAGTTCGGCAAGTGTGGTCAGAGCGTTGAACCCACTTGAATCCATCGCTAGCGTTAGATGGACCGAAGCTGAGGAGAAGGTACTAGGAATGTACTGGCAGCCAGCTACAGATGACTTCAAGTTCGGCGTCAAATACCATCGAGTCCCAAGAAGTGTGATGACAGGAGAACGCGTCCCCACGAAGAGGGAGTTCCTGAGCCTGGTCATGTCCACGTTCGACCCGATTGGGTTTTTGAGCTGCTACATGGTGACCGCTAAAGTACTAATGCGAGAGATTTGGCGGAGAGGAGTCGGCTGGGACGAGCCGCTACCAGACACGTTGGCCGCAGCCTTTGAGAGCTGGCGGCAAGGGATGAAGAAGATCGAAGAATTCCGATGTCCACGCTACTATTTCGGCGATGGACGAGTGCGGACACTACAGCTGCATATCTTCGTGGATTCAAGCCAGTCGGCGTTCGCAGCAGCGGCCTATTGGCGGGCCACATACGCAAGCGGAGATGTGCAGGCGCATTTCATATGTTCGAAGACGAAGTGCGCTCCGATGAGGACTATGTCAATCCCGCGACTGGAACTTCAAGCAGCAGTATTAGGAACGAGACTGATGGACACCGTCAAGCAAGAGCACGGTGTGGCGATCAGCAGCTGCGTACTATGGACGGATTCTAAGACTGTGCTGCACTGGATAAGCAGCACCCACCGGAGATACAAGCAATTCGTCGGAAACCGGGTGGCAGAGATCTTAGAATCCACGGAGGCGTCCCAATGGAGATGGATTCCGTCTGCCGAAAACGTGGCAGATGACGCGACAAGGCCGCGCGAGTGCGTGGACCTGTCCATTGGATCGCGGTGGCTGAGTGGTCCACCATTCTTACGAGGATCAGAAGAAAGCTGGCCGAGATCCGCCGAGGACTGGGAATCCCCCGACGCCAGATGAAGAGGAGATGAAATGTGAGTTTGCCCTAGTCATGGCGAACTTTATATCGTTACAGAGATTTTCAAGTTACAACCGATTGGTGAGGAGCACCGCATGGGTGCTCAGATTTATTCGACGATGTCGTGGACTACGTAGCGTTCGAGAGGACCACGGACTGACGTCGATGGAGTGCGCTGAGGCAGAGCGCACACTGATAAGGCAATCACAGCGAGAAGCGTTTGCCGTGGACAGCCATGGAAAGGCCGCCAAGGGCAGCCGACTGTATGGGTTGTCACCGTACTTCGACAAGGACGGAGTGATGAGAGCCAGCGGAAGGATCGACGACGCGGCGTGTGTGCCATACAGCGCGCGACGGCCGATCATACTGTCTCACGAAGAGGCACTGGCGGAGATGATCGTGCAGCATCACCACGAGAAGATGTGCCACCAAAACGTGGAGGCAACTATTGAGCGATCCGGCAGAAGTTCTGGATTACGAACTTAAGGAGGCTGCTACGGAAGGTGATGAGCAACTGCAATGTATGCAAGCTGCGGAAGGCGCGGCCTACGCAGCCAGAGATGGGTCCCCTGCCAGAGGACCGGCTGGAAGCCAACGGATGGCCATTTAAGTATACCGGCCTGGACTATTTTGGACCGCTATTTGTGACTGTTGGACGTCACACAGAGAAAAGGTGGGTGGCATTGTTTACGTGTCTAACCACAAGGGCTATCCACTTGGAGATGGCCCACGATTTGTCTACAGATTCCTGTATAATCGCCATGAGGAACTTCATGAGCCGCCGTGGACCGGTGGTCAGGATAAGGAGCGACAACGGGAAGAACTTCGTTGGAGCCGACAGAGAGGCCAGGAAGTTCAGCGAAGTGTTTGAGCCTGCAAAGATCCAGGGCGAGCTGTCGTCCAAAGGAATCGAATGGATCTTCAATTGCCCGGCGAACCCAGCTGAGGGAGGCGCCTGGGAAAGGATGGTGCAGTGCGTGAAGAAGGTGCTGGCGCACACAATGAAGGAGCTCGCGCCCAAGGAGCACGTACTGGAGAACCTGTTGATTGAGGCGGAGAGTATAGTGAACTCTCGTCCGCTCACTCATCTACCAGTGACGGTGGACCAGGAGGCTCCACTGACACCCAACGATCTGCTGAAAGGAGTACCCGATGTTCCGGATCTTCCCAAGGATAATGGACAGGAGTCCAACGGATGCCGCTACCAGGAAGCAGTGGCGCATAGCGAGAATGATGCGGGGATCGATTCTGGAAGAGATGGGTGCATGAGTACCTGCCAACGCTTGTGCGCAGGGGAGAGATGGTGCAAGCATGTCGAGCCCATTCGTCGAGGAGACCTGGTGTTCATATGTGATCCGGCCATACCACGAAGAGAGTGGAAGCGAGGCGTCGTGGAAGAGGTGTTCACCGGAAGAGATGGAATCCCTCGTCGAGCGGCGGTGCGGACTAACGATCGAGCCAAGACGATGATGCGTCCCGCTTCGAGGCTAGCTGTCCTGGACGTGGTGAAGGCGAGTGCTTCACGGGGGTGGGGATGTCGCGGAAC
>NW_025225044.1:0-11526 GCF_016746235.2 Drosophila teissieri | reverse complement strand
AATCCGCTAGCGTTGCTTGCTTCGAAATGCCACACATAGCGATGTAATAGTGCAATGTACTTTCATCAGGAAATTTTTGTCTCGCTTCAAGCTGTTTAATCACGTCCCACGCTGTCACTTTTGTTCAAAAATCGCCAGCAGCTCCTTGCATAGGGTATTCCATGTTAAAGGGTTCACATTGATCATTTGAGCTTTTGCTGATCCGCTTAACATACGCCTAGCAAATATCCAACGGCGTTGATCTGGTACGTCATACGTGTTCATTATATGCTCAAAGTCATTTATCCAACGCCGTATCGGGTAGCCATCATCTCCCGAAAAACAATTAATCAAGGCTTCTATGTCTTTCATCCCAATGACGTCATTTCTCACGGTTCTTGCTCCTCCTTCCATTAACTTAAAATCTGCTTCCAGTTCAGCAACACGCATACGAGCTAGGTACAAGTTTTCCAAGTTGTTTAAATGCTGCATCTCTAACTGTACATATTCAGCCTCTCTTGATAAATCATGCTTTTTCTCGTTTAGCATTTCATTCTTACTTATTGCCTCATTTCTCGTAGTTATTTCATCATCTTTTCCAGGTATTTCATCATCCACGCTGCCGCTTGGCGCTACACTATGGTTGTCTCTTTCTTCCCTGTGCATGCTGCCACTGTCACCGGTTACAGTTATTGACTTCTCGTAAATTTTAATTTCATCAGAATCCTCGTGCACATTCTCGTTGCCACCGCCAATCGTCTTAATTTCACTTTTAGGAATCGTCACATTAGTTGGTTCTTCATCTGCCTCTATGGTTTTCACTAGGTTTGACGCTATGGTTTTATTTTTATTCTCGGCCATTACACTCTTAACGGCGTTGCGCAGTTGAACTAAAGTCGCGTCTTCGCCAAAATAAACTTCGTTTGCTTTTAAAATGTCAATTAACTCAGTTTTTGATTTTTTTAAAATAACACTATATTCCATCGTAGTCTTGCTTTATTATAACTGTTTTGGGATATACCCCACACCTGATTTTTGTAACAATTTTATATATTCTTTATTAACGATGTTTCTCCTTCAACTTCTCGATCCAAAGTCCCTTCTTCTTGCTCCTCGATCACTTATCTACATTCGATATATCGATGATACTATCGTTCATTCTTAAATCTATTCAATTAATTCTATCGATATTTAGTTATTTAGTATTTACAATTATATACAGTTTACAGTTTACAAAAAAAAATGAATTTTTTTTTTTAATTTTTTCCAATTTTTGATGATGATTTTTGTCCGAAAATCGATTTTTTGTTTTTTTGCGATTTAAATATCAGTATTTTGATCAGAACATTCGAAATATGGGTCCAAATATGGAATGTCATATCTCGTTGAATTCGTAATTAAATTTCCAATCGAACTGTGTTTACAAAAAAAAAGGAATTTTTTTTTTAATTTTTTCCAATTTTTGATGATGATTTTTGGATTTTGTCCGAAAATCGATTTTCTGTTTTTTTGCGATTTAAATATCAGTATTTTGATCAGAACATTCGAAATATGGGTCCAAATATGGAATGTCATATCTCGTTGAATTCGTAATTAAATTTCCAATCGAACTGTGTTTACAAAAAAAACTGCATTTTTTTTTAATTTTTTCCAATTTTTGATGATGATTTTTGTCCGAAAATCGATTTTCTGTTTTTTTGCGATTTAAATATCAGTATTTTGATCAAAACATTCGAAATATGGGTCCAAATATGGAATGTCATATTTCGTTGAATTCGTAATTAAATTTCCAATCAAACTGTGTTTACAAAACAAAATGAATTTTTTTTTTAATTTTTTCCAATTTTTGATGATGATTTTTGTCCGAAAATCGATTTTTTGTTTTTTTGCGATTTAAATATCAGTATTTTGATCAGAACATTCGAAATATGGGTCCAAATATGGAATGTCATATCTCGTCGAATTCGTAATTAAATTTCCAATCAAACTGTGTTTTGTAACAATTTTATATATTCTTTATTAACGATGTTTCTCCTTCAACTTCTCGATCCAAAGTCCCTTCTTCTTGCTCCTCGATCACTTATCTACATTCGATATATCGATGATACTATCGTTCATTCTTAAATCTATTCAATTAATTCTATCGATATTTAGTTATTTAGTATTTACAATTATATACAGTTTACAGTTTACAAAAAAAAATGAATTTTTTTTTTTAATTTTTTCCAATTTTTGATGATGATTTTTGTCCGAAAATCGATTTTCTGTTTTTTTGCGATTTAAATATCAGTATTTTGATCAGAACATTCGAAATATGGGTCCAAATATGGAATGTCATATCTCGTTGAATTCGTAATTAAATTTCCAATCGAACTGTGTTTACAAAAAAAATGAATTTTTTTTTTAATTTTTTCCAATTTTTGATGATGATTTTTGGATTTTGTCCGAAAATCGATTTTTGTGATTTAAATATCAGTATTTTGATCAGAACATTCGAAATATGGGTCCAAATATGGAATGTCATATCTCGTTGAATTCGTAATTAAATTTCCAATCGAACTGTGTTTACAAAAAAAACTGCATTTTTTTTTAATTTTTTCCAATTTTTGATGATGATTTTTGTCCGAAAATCGATTTTCTGTTTTTTTGCGATTTAAATATCAGTATTTTGATCAAAACATTCGAAATATGGGTCCAAATATGGAATGTCATATTTCGTTGAATTCGTAATTAAATTTCCAATCAAACTGTGTTTACAAAACAAAATGAATTTTTTTTTTAATTTTTTCCAATTTTTGATGATGATTTTTGTCCGAAAATCGATTTTTTGTTTTTTTGCGATTTAAATATCAGTATTTTGATCAGAACATTCGAAATATGGGTCCAAATATGGAATGTCATATCTCGTCGAATTCGTAATTAAATTTCCAATCAAACTGTGTTTTGTAACAATTTTATATATTCTTTATTAACGATGTTTCTCCTTCAACTTCTCGATCCAAAGTCCCTTCTTCTTGCTCCTCGATCACTTATCTACATTCGATATATCGATGATACTATCGTTCATTCTTAAATCTATTCAATTAATTCTATCGATATTTAGTTATTTAGTATTTACAATTATATACAGTTTACAGTTTACAAAAAAAAATGAATTTTTTTTTTTAATTTTTTCCAATTTTTGATGATGATTTTTGTCCGAAAATCGATTTTCTGTTTTTTTGCGATTTAAATATCAGTATTTTGATCAGAACATTCGAAATATGGGTCCAAATATGGAATGTCATATCTCGTTGAATTCGTAATTAAATTTCCAATCGAACTGTGTTTACAAAAAAAATGAATTTTTTTTTTAATTTTTTCCAATTTTTGATGATGATTTTTGGATTTTGTCCGAAAATCGATTTTTTGTGATTTAAATATCAGTATTTTGATCAGAACATTCGAAATATGGGTCCAAATATGGAATGTCATATCTCGTCGAATTCGTAATTAAATTTCCAATCAAACTGTGTTTACAAAAAAAAATGAATTTTTTTTTTAATTTTTTCCAATTTTTGATGATGATTTTTGGATTTTGTCCGAAAATCGATTTTCTGTTTTTTTGCGATTTAAATATCAGTATTTTGATCAGAACATTCGAAATATGGGTCCAAATATGGAATGTCATATCTCGTTGAATTCGTAATTAAATTTCCAATCGAACTGTGTTTACAAAAAAAAATGAATTTTTTTTAATTTTTTCCAATTTTTGATGATGATTTTTGTCCGAAAATCGATTTTCTGTTTTTTTGCGATTTAAATATCAGTATTTTGATCAAAACATTCGAAATATGGGTCCAAATATGGTATGTCATATTTCGTTGAATTCGTAATTAAATTTCCAATCAAACTGTGTTTACAAAAAAAAATGAATTTTTTTTTAATTTTTTCCAATTTTTGATGATGATTTTTGTCCGAAAATCGATTTTTTGTTTTTTTGCGATTTAAATATCAGTATTTTGATCAGAACATTCGAAATATGGGTCCAAATATGGAATGTCATATCTCGTCGAATTCGTAATTAAATTTCCAATCAAACTGTGTTTACAAAAAAAAATGAATTTTTTTTTTAATTTTTTCCAATTTTTGATGATGATTTTTGTCCGAAAATCGATTTTCTGTTTTTTTGCGATTTAAATATCAGTATTTTGATCAGAACATTCGAAATATGGGTCCAAATATGGAATGTCATATCTCGTTGAATTCGTAATTAAATTTCCAATCGAACTGTGTTTACAAAAAAAAATGAATTTTTTTTTAATTTTTTCCAATTTTTGATGATGATTTTTGTCCGAAAATCGATTTTTTGTTTTTTTGCGATTTAAATATCAGTATTTTGATCAGAACATTCGAAATATGGGTCCAAATATGGAATGTCATATCTCGTTGAATTCGTAATTCAATTTACAATCAAACTGTGTTTACAAAATAAAATGAATTTTTTTTTTAATTTTTTCCAATTTTTGATGATGATTTTTGTCCGAAAATCGATTTTCTGTTTTTTTGCGATTTAAATATCAGTATTTTGATCAGAACATTCGAAATATGGGTCCAAATATGGAATGTCATATCTCGTTGAATTCGTAATTAAATTTCCAATCGAACTGTGTTTACAAAAAAAAATGAATTTTTTTTTTAATTTTTTCCAATTTTTGATGATGATTTTTGGATTTTGTCCGAAAATCGATTTTTTGTTTTTTTGCGATTTAAATATCAGTATTTTGATCAGAACATTCGAAATATGGGTCCAAATATGGAATGTCATATCTCGTCGAATTCGTAATTAAATTTCCAATCAAACTGTGTTTACAAAAAAAAATGAATTTTTTTTTAATTTTTTCCAATTTTTGATGATGATTTTTGGATTTTGTCCGAAAATCGATTTTCTGTTTTTTTGCGATTTAAATATCAGTATTTTGATCAAAACATTCGAAATATGGGTCCAAATATGGAATGTCATATCTCGTTGAATTCGTAATTAAATTTCCAATCAAACTGTGTTTACAAAAAAAAATGAATTTTTTTTTTAATTTTTTCCAATTTTTGATGATGATTTTTGGATTTTGTCCGAAAATCGATTTTCTGTTTTTTTGCGATTTAAATATCAGTATTTTGATCAGAACATTCGAAATATGGGTCCAAATATGGAATGTCATATCTCGTTGAATTCGTAATTAAATTTCCAATCGAACTGTGCTTACAAAAAAAAATGCATTTTTTTTTTAATTTTTTCCAATTTTTGATGATGATTTTTGGATTGTGTCCGAAAATCGATTTTCCGTTTTTTTGCGATTTAAAATCAGTATTTTGATCAGAACATTCGAAATATGGGTCCAAATATGGAATGTCATATCTCGTTGAATTCGTAATTAAATTTCCAATCGAACTGTGTTTACAAAAAAAAAGGAATTTTTTTTTTAATTTTTTCCAATTTTTGATGATGATTTTTGGATTTTGTCCGAAAATCGATTTTCGGTTTTTTGCGATTTAAATATCAGTATTTTGATCAAAACATTCGAAATATGGGTCCAAATATGGAATGTCATATCTCGTCGAATTCGTAATTAAATTTCCAATCAAACTGTGTTTACAAAAAAAAATGAATTTTTTTTTAATTTTTTCCAATTTTTGATGATGATTTTTGGATTTTGTCCGAAAATCGATTTTCTGTTTTTTTGCGATTTAAATATCAGTATTTTGATCAGAACATTCGAAATATGGGTCCAAATATGGAATGTCATATCTCGTTGAATTCGTAATTAAATTTCCAATCGAACTGTGCTTACAAAAAAAAATGCATTTTTTTTTTAATTTTTTCCAATTTTTGATGATGATTTTTGTCCGAAAATCGATTTTCCGTTTTTTTGCGATTTAAAATCAGTATTTTGATCAGAACATTCGAAATATGGGTCCAAATATGGAATGTCATATCTCGTTGAATTCGTAATTAAATTTCCAATCGAACTGTGTTTACAAAAAAAAAGGAATTTTTTTTTTAATTTTTTCCAATTTTTGATGATGATTTTTGGATTTTGTCCGAAAATCGATTTTCGGTTTTTCGCGATTTAAATATCAGTATTTTGATCAAAACATTCGAAATATGAGTCCAAATATGGAATGTCATATCTCGTTGAATTCGTAATTAAATTTCCAATCGAACTGTGTTTACAAAAAAAAATGAATTTTTTTTTAATTTTTTCCAATTTTTGATGATGATTTTTGGATTTTGTCCGAAAATCGATTTTCTGTTTTTTTGCGATTTAAATATCAGTATTTTGATCAGAACATTCGAAATATGGGTCCAAATATGGAATGTCATATCTCGTCGAATTCGTAAATAAATTTCCAATCGAACTGTGTTTACAAAAAAAAAAATGAATTTTTTTTTTATTTTTTTCCAATTTTTGATGATGATTTTTGGATTTTGTCCGAAAATCGATTTTTTGTTTTTTTGCGTATTAAATATCAGTATTTTGATCAGAACATTCGAAATATGGGTCCAAATATGGAATGTCATATCTCGTCGAATTCGTAATTAAATTTCCAATCGAACTGTGTTTACAAAAAAAAATGAATTTTTTTTTTATTTTTTTCCAATTTTTGATGATGATTTTTGGATTTTGTCCGAAAATCGATTTTTTGTTTTTTTGCGATTTAAATATCAGTATTTTGATCAGAACATTCGAAATATGGGTCCAAATATGGAATGTCATATCTCGTTGAATTCGTAATTAAATTTCCAATCAAACTGTGTTTACAAAAAAAAATGAATTTTTTTTTTATTTTTTTCCAATTTTTGATGATGATTTTTGGATTTTGTCCGAAAATCGATTTTCTGTTTTTTTGCGATTTAAATATCAGTATTTTGATCAGAACATTCGAAATATGGGTCCAAATATGGAATGTCATATCTCGTTGAATTCGTAATTAAATTTCCAATCGAACTGTGTTTACAAAAAAAAATGATTTTTTTTTTTAATTTTTTCCAATTTTTGATGATGATTTTTGGATTTTGTCCGAAAATCGATTTTCTGCTTTTTTGCGATTTAACTATTTAAATAAACCGCTTTTCAAATTGTTCGTTACAAAATGAAAATATTTCCTTTTATTTGCTCGGCATACTACCCCCGAAAGCAGGCTATTCTTACTGAACAACAGTTGCGTTGAGTCATTTTTCGAGTGCGCATACTTATAATTCCCAACTTGTTCTGGTCGTTTGCTTATGGAGACCCAGTTATTTTTCCGTTTAAAGTTATCGCTTCTCGGCCTTATGGCTAAGATCAAAGTGTAGTATCTGTTCTTATCAGCTTAACATCTGATAGTTCCTCCATTGGAGGACAACAAATGTTAAACTGATTTTTGGAATCAGACGGAGTGCTAGGAGCTTGCTCCACCTCTGTCGCGGGTTGGCCCGGTATTGCAGTACCGCCGGGATTTCGGCCCAACTGAATAATAAATCTAAACATCTTATAGTAAACTGAATTACTCTACTCGTTGAATACGTAATTAAATTCCCAATCAAACTGTTTATAAAAAAAAATTTTATTTCTTTTCAACTTTTTTGGATTTTGTCCGAAAATCGATTTTCGGTTTTTCGCGATTTAAATATCAGTATTTTGATCAGAACATTCGAAATATGGGTCCAAATATGGAATGTGATATCTCGTTGAATTCGTAATTAAATTTCCAATCAAACTGTGTTTACAAAAAAAAATGAATTTTTTTTTTAATTTTTTCCAATTTTTGATGATGATTTTTGGATTTTGTCCGAAAATCGATTTTCTGTTTTTTTGCGATTTAAATATCAGTATTTTGATCAGAACATTCGAAATATGGGTCCAAATATGGAATGTCATATCTCGTCGAATTCGTAATTAAATTTCCAATCGAACTGTGTTTACAAAAAAAAATGAATTTTTTTTTTATTTTTTTCCAATTTTTGATGATGATTTTTGGATTTTGTCCGAAAATCGATATTTTGTTTTTTTGCGATTTAAATATCAGTATTTTGATCAGAACATTCGAAATATGGGTCCAAATATGGAATGTCATATCTCGTTGAATTCGTAATTAAATTTCCAATCGAACTGTGCTTACAAAAAAAAATGCATTTTTTTTTTATTTTTTTCCAATTTTTGATGATGATTTTTGGATTTTGGCCGAAAATCGATTTTTTGTTTTTTTGCGATTTAAATATCAGTATTTTGATCAGAACATTCGAAATATGGGTCCAAATATGGAATGTCATATCTCGTTGAATTCGTAATTAAATTTCCAATCGAACTGTGTTTACAAAAAAAAATGAATTTTTTTTTAATTTTTTCCAATTTTTGATGATGATTTTTGGATTTTGTCCGAAAATCGATTTTCGGTTTTTCGCGATTTAAATATCAGTATTTTGATCAGAACATTCGAAATATGGGTCCAAATATGGAATGTCATATCTCGTCGAATTCGTAATTAAATTTCCAATCGAACTGTGTTTACAAAAAAAAATGAATTTTTTTTTTATTTTTTTCCAATTTTTGATGATGATTTTTGGATTTTGTCCGAAAATCGATTTTTTGTTTTTTTGCGTATTAAATATCAGTATTTTGATCAGAACATTCGAAATATGGGTCCAAATATGGAATGTCATATCTCGTCGAATTCGTAATTAAATTTCCAATCGAACTGTGTTTACAAAAAAAAATGAATTTTTTTTTTAATTTTTTTCCAATTTTTGATGATGATTTTTGGATTTTGTCCGAAAATCGATTTTTTGTTTTTTTGCGATTTAAATATCAGTATTTTGATCAGAACATTCGAAATATGGGTCCAAATATGGAATGTCATATCTCGTTGAATTCGTAATAAAATTTCCAATCAAACTGTGTTTACAAAAAAAAATGAATTTTTTTTTTATTTTTTTCCAATTTTTGATGATGATTTTTGGATTTTGTCCGAAAATCGATTTTTTGTTTTTTTGCGATTTAAATATCAGTATTTTGATCAGAACATTCGAAATATGGGTCCAAATATGGAATGTCATATCTCGTTGAATTCGTAATTAAATTTCCAATCGAACTGTGTTTACAAAAAAAAATGATTTTTTTTTTTAATTTTTTCCAATTTTTGATGATGATTTTTGGATTTTGTCCGAAAATCGATTTTCTGCTTTTTTGCGATTTAACTATTTAAATAAACCGCTTTTTAAATTGTTCGTTACAAAATGAAAATATTTCCTTTTATTGCTCGGCATACTACCCCCGAAAGCAGGCTATTCTTACTGAACAACAGTTGCGTTGAGTCATTTTTCGAGTGCGCATACTTATAATTCCCAACTTGTTCTGGTCGTTTGCTTATGGAGACCCAGTTATTTTTCCGTTTAAAGTTATCGCTTCTCGGCCTTATGGCTAAGATCAAAGTGTAGTATCTGTTCTTATCAGCTTAACATCTGATAGTTCCTCCATTGGAGGACAACAAATGTTAAACTGATTTTTGGAATCAGACGGAGTGCTAGGAGCTTGCTCCACCTCTGTCGCGGGTTGGCCCGGTATTGCAGTACCGCCGGGATTTCGGCCCAACTGAATAATAAATCTAAACATCTTATAGTAAACTGAATTACTCTACTCGTTGAATACGTAATTAAATTCCCAATCAAACTGTTTATAAAAAAAAATTTTATTTCTTTTCAACTTTTTTGGATTTTGTCCGAAAATCGATTTTCGGTTTTCGCGATTTAAATATCAGTATTTTGATCAGAACATTCGAAATATGGGTCCAAATATGGAATGTGATATCTCGTTGAATTCGTAATTAAATTTCCAATCAAACTGTGTTTACAAAAAAAAATGAATTTTTTTTTAATTTTTTCCAATTTTTGATGATGATTTTTGGATTTTGTCCGAAAATCGATTTTCTGTTTTTTGCGATTAAATATCAGTATTTTGATCAGAACATTCGAAATATGGGTCCAAATATGGAATGTCATATCTCGTCGAATTCGTAATTAAATTTCCAACCGAACTGTGTTTACAAAAAAAAAGGATTTTTTTTTTATTTATTCCAATTTTTGATGATGATTTTTGGATTTTGTCCGAAAATCGATTTTTTGTTTTTTTGCGATTTAAATATCAGTATTTTGATCAGAACATTCGAAATATGGGTCCAAATATGGAATGTCATATCTCGTTGAATTCGTAATTAAATTTCCAATCGAACTGTGCTTACAAAAAAAAATGCATTTTTTTTTTAATTTTTTCCAATTTTTGATGATGATTTTTGGATTTTGTCCGAAAATCGATTTTCGGTTTTTCGCGATTTAAATATCAGTATTTTGATCAAAACATTCGAAATATGGGTCCAAATATGGAATGTCATATCTCGTCGAATTCGTAATTAAATTTCCAATCAAACTGTGCTTACAAAAAAAAATGCATTTTTTTTTTATTTTTTCCAATTTTTGATGATATTTTTTGTCCGAAAATCGATTTTCGTTTTTTTGCGATTTAAAATCAGTATTTTGATCAGAACATTCGAAATATGGGTCCAAATATGGAATGTCATATCTCGTGAATTCGTAATTAAATTTCCAATCGAACTGTGTTTACAAAAAAAAAGAATTTTTTTTTTAATTTTTTCCAATTTTGATGATGATTTTTGGATTTTGTCCGAAAATCGATTTTCGTTTTTTCGCGATTTAAATATCAGTATTTTGATCAAAACATTCGAAATATGGGTCCAAATATGGAATGTCATATCTCGTCGAATTCGTAATTAAATTTCCAATCAAACTGTGTTTACAAAAAAAATGAATTTTTTTTTAATTTTTTCCAATTTTTGATGATGATTTTTGGATTTGTCCGAAAATCGATTTTCTGTTTTTTGCGATTTAAATATCAGTATTTGATCAGAACATTCGAAATATGGGTCCAAATATGGAATGTCATATCTCGTTGAATCGTAATTAAATTTCCAATCGAACTGTGTTACAAAAAAAAATGCATTTTTTTTTTAATTTTTTCCAATTTTTGATGATGATTTTATGTCCGAAAATCGATTTCTGTTTTTTGCGATTTAAATATCAGTATTTGATCAGAACATTCGAAATATGGGTCCAAATATGGAATGTCATATCTCGTTGAATTCGTAATTAAATTTCCAATCGAACTGTTTACAAAAAAAAATGAATTTTTTTTAATTTTTCCAATTTTGATGATGATTTTTGGATTTTGTCCGAAAATCGATTTTCTGTTTTTTGCGATTTAAATATCAGTATTTTGATCAGAACATTCGAAATATGGGTCCAAATATGGAATGTCATATCTCGTTGAATTCGTAATTAAATTTCCAATCAAACTGTGTTTACAAAAAAAATGAATTTTTTTTAATTTTTTCCAATTTTTGATGATGATTTTTGGATTTTGTCCGAAAATCGATTTTCTGTTTTTTTGCGATTTAAATATCAGTATTTTGATCAGAACATTCGAAATATGGGTCCAAATATGGAATGTCATATCTCGT
>NW_025225043.1:0-15842 GCF_016746235.2 Drosophila teissieri | reverse complement strand
ATTTTATTCGATTATGTTCAATTAAATTCTATTATATTCGATTATATTCGATTACATTACTCTCGATTATATTCGATTATATTCGATTGTACTCGATTATATTCGATTATATTTGATTACATTACTCTCGATTAAGTTCGATTATACTTGATAATATTCGATTATATTCGATTGTAATCGATTATATTCTGTTATTTTCGATTATATTCGATTACTTTACTCTCGATTATATTCGATTGTATACGATTATATTCGATTATATTCGCTTATATTCGATTATATTCGATTATATTCGATTATATACGATTATATTCGATTATATTCGATTATATTCGATTATATTCGATTATATTCGATTACATTACTCTCGATTATATTCGATTATATTCTATTGTATTCGATTTTATTCGATTATATTCGATTATATTCGATTATGTTCGATTTTAATTGATTATATTCGATTATATTCGATTGTAATCGATTATATTCTATTATTTTCGATTATATTCGATTACTTTACCCTCGATTATATTCTATTATTTTCGATTATATTCGATTACTTTACCCTCGATTATATTCTATTATTTTCGATTATATTCGATTATATTCGAATACTTTACCCTCGATTATATTCTATTATTTTCGATTATATTCGATTACTTTACCCTCGATTATATTCTATTATTTTCGATTATACTCGATTATATTCGAATATATTCGATTATATTGGATTATATTGGATTATATTCGATTATATTGGATTATATTGGATTATATTCGATTATATTCGATTATATTCGATTATATTCGATTATATTCGATTATATTCGATTATATTCGATTATATTCGATTATATTCGATTGTATTCGATTATATTCGATTATATTCGATTACAGTCGATTACATTACTCTCGATTATATTCGATTATATTCGATTGTATTCGATTATATTCGATTATATTCGATTACAGTCGATTACATTACTCTCGATTATACTCGATTATATTCGATTATATTCGATTATGTTCGATTTTAATTGATTATATTCGATTATATTCGATTGTAATCGATTATATTCTATTATTTTCAATTATATTCGATTACTTTACCCTTTCGATTATATTCGATTACAGTCGATTATATTCGATTACATTACTCTCGATTATATTCGATTATATTCGATTACAGTCGATTATATTCGATTACATTACTCTCGATTATATTCGATTATATTCGATTATAATCGAATATATTCGATTATATTCGATAATATTCGATTATATTCGATTATATTCGATTATATTCGATTATATTCGATTATATTCGATTATATTCGATTATATTCGATTATATTCGATTATAATCGATTATATTCGATTTTAATCGATTATATTCGATTATACTCGATTATACTCGATTGTAATCGATTGTATTCGATTATATTCGATTATATTCGATTATATTCGATTATAATCGATTATATTCGATTATACTCGATTGTAATTTATATTATTTAATTTTATTCGATTATATTCAATTAAATTCTATTATATTCGATTATATTCGATTACATTACTCTCGATTATATTCGATTATATTCGATTGTACTCGATTATATTCGATTATATTTGATTACATTACTCTCGATTACGTTCGATTATACATGATAATATTCGATTATATTCGATTGTAATCGATTATATTCAGTTAGTTTCGATTATATTCGATTACTTTACTCTCGATTATATTCGATTGTATACGATTATATTCGATTATATTCGCTTATCTTCGATTATATTCGATTATATTCGATTATATACGATTATATTCGATTATATTCGATTATATTCGATTATATTCGATTACATTACTCTCGATTATATTCGATTATATTCTATTGTATTCGATTTTATTCGATTATATTCGATTATATTCGATTATGTTCGATTTTAATTGATTATATTCGATTATATTCGATTGTAATCGATTATATTTTATTATATTCGATTACTTTACCCTCGATTATATTCTATTATTTTCGATTATATTCGATTATATTCGATTACTTTACCCTCGATTATATTCTATTATTTTCGATTATATTCGATTACTTTACCCTCGATTATATTCTATTATTTTCGATTATATTCGATTATATTCGAATATATTCGATTATATTGGATTATATTGGATTATATTCGATTATATTGGATTATATTGGATTATATTCGATTATATTCGATTATATTCGATAATATTCGATTATATTCGATTATATTCGATTATATTCGATTATATTCGATTATATTCGATTGTATTCGATTATATTCGATTATATTCGATTACAGTCGATTACATTACTCTCGATTATATTCGATTATATTCGATTGTATTTGATTATATTCGATTATATTCGATTACAGTCGATTACATTACTCTCGATTATACTCGATTATATTCGATTATATTCGATTATGTTCGATTTTAATTGATTATATTCGATTATATTCGATTGTAATCGATTATATTCTATTATTTTCAATTATATTCGATTACTTTACCCTTTCGATTATATTCGATTACAGTCGATTATATTCGATTACATTACTCTCGATTATATTCGATTACAGTCGATTATATTCGATTACATTACTCTCGATTATATTCGATTATAATCGAATATATTCGATTATATTCGATAATATTCGATTATATTCGATTATATTCGATTATATTCGATTATATTCGATTATATTCGATTATATTCGATTGTATTCGATTATATTCGATTATATTCGATTATAATCGATTATATTCGATTATATTCGATTATACTCGATTGTAATCGATTGTATTCGATTATATTCGATTATATTCGATTATAATCGATTATATTCGATTATATTCGATTATACTCGATTTTATTCGATTTTATTCGATTATATTCGATTATATTCAATTATATTCTATTATATTCGATTATATTCGATTGTATTCGATTATATTCGATTATATTTGATTATAATCGATTATATTCGATTATATTCGATTATACTCGATTGTAATCGATTTTATTCGATTATACTCGATAATATTCGATTATATTCGATTATATTCGATTATATTCGATTATATTCGATTATATTCGATTATATTCGATTATATTCGATTATATTCGATTATATTCGATTATATTCGATTATATTCGATTATACTCGATTATATTCGATTATATTCGATTATATTCGATTATATTCGATTATATTCGATTATATTCGATTATATTCGATTATATTCGATTACATTACTCTCGATTATATTCGATTATATTGGATTATATTCGATTATATTCGATTATATTCGATTATATTCGATTATATTCGATTGTATTCGATTATATTCGATTATATTCGATTACAGTCGATTACGTTACTCTCGATTATATTCGATTATACTCGATTGTAATCGATTTTATTCGATTATACTCGATAATATTCGATTATATTCGATTATATTCGATTATATTCGATTGTATTCGATTATATTCGATTATATTCGATTATAATCGATTATATTCGATTATATTCGATTCTTATATTCGATATTCTATTATTTTCGATTACTTTACTCTCGATTATATTCGATTACATTACTCTCGATTACATTACTCTCGATTATATTCGATTATATTGGATTATATTCGATTATATTCGATTATATTCGATTATATTCGATTGTATTCGATTATATTCGATTATATTCGATTACTCTCGATTATATTCGATTATATTCGATTGTATTCGATTATATTCGATTATATTCGATTACAGTCGATTACATTACTCTCGATTATACTCGATTATATTCGATTATATTCGATTATGTACGATTTTAATTGATTATATTCGATTATATTCGATTGTAATCGATTATATTCTATTATTTTCAAATATATTCGATTACTTTACCCTCGATTATATTCGATTATATTCGATTACAGTCGATTATATTCGATTACATTACTCTCGATTATATTCGATTACAGTCGATTATATTCGATTACATTACTCTAGAATATATTAGATTATATTCGATTATAATCGAATATATTCGATTATATTCGATAATATTCGATTATATTCGATTATATTCGATTATATTCGAATATATACGATTATAATCGATTATATTCGATTATATTCGATTATACTCGATTTTATTCGATTTTATTCGTTTATATTCGATTATATTCAATTATATTCTATTATATTCGATTATATTCGATTGTATTCGATTATATTCGATTATATTCGATTATAATCGATTATATTCGATTATATTCGATTATACTCGATTGTAATCGATTTTATTCGATTATACTCGATAATATTCGATAATATTCGATTATATTCGATTATATTCGATTATATTCGATTATATTCGATTATATTCGATTATATTCGATTATATTCGATTATATTCGATTATATTCGATTATATTCGATTATATTCGATTATATTCGATTATATTCGATTATATTCGATTATATTCGATTATATTCGATTATATTCGATTATATTCGATTATAATCGATTATATTCGATTATATTCGATTACATTACTCTCGATTATATTCGATTATATTGGATTATATTCGATTATATTCGATTATATTCGATTATATTCGATTGTATTCGATTATATTCGATTATATTCGATTACATTACTCTCGATTATATTGGATTATATTCGATTATATTCGATTATATTCGATTATATTCGATTGTATCCGATTATATTCGATTATATTCGATTACAGTCGATTACGTTACTCTCGATTATATTCGATTATACTCGATTGTAATCGATTTTATTCGATTATACTCGATAATATTCGATTATATTCGATTATATTCGATTATATTCGATTATATTCGATTGTATTCGATTATATTCGATTATATTCGATTATAATCGATTATATTCGATTATATTCGATTTTAATTGATTATATTCGATTGTAATCGATTATATTCTATTATTTTCGATTACTTTACTCTCGATTATATTCGATTACATTACTCTCGATTACATTACTCTCGATTATATTCGATTATATTGGATTATATTCGATTATATTCGATTACAGTCGATTACATTACTCTCGATTATATTCGATTATATTCGATTGTATTCGATTATATTCGATTATATTCGATTACAGTCGATTACATTACTCTCGATTATACTCGATTATATTCGATTATATTCGATTATGTTCGATTTTAATTGATTATATTCGATTATATTCGATTGTAATCGATTATATTCTATTATTTTCAGTGTTGGGGAGTACCTAGATTCTTGTACCGAGGTACGTACCTAGGTACACTTTTTTGGTATCTTTTACCTTACCTAGGTACACATTTTTGTATACCTAGAGAATTAAGTAAGCTAGGTAAAAAGGTACTGAAATATTTGTGTTTGCTTTATTTATTACTAAATAGACTTTTTGATTATTTTCCTTTGAACAAAATAATCGAACTCCACTATAATAAAAATAAGCTGATTCCACCAGGAAGTTATTTATGTTTCGATTTTAATTGCACCATTTTCCACGCAAATGCTGTTCGGCTATTATTAGCTTGAATCAAACTCATATTTGATCCTACCTTAACAATTTGTGAAAGAACCCAGAACATACAAGAGACGAAAAATGTCCGAAAAGGAAAGCTCCAATAAAAAGGAACTACCTGTTATTTTAAATGGCCAATTTTTTAAGCCAGATGGCAAATGTGTATTGTGTGTAAATAAAACTATTAAATTCGACGAAAATTCAACTGGAAATTTACACAAACATCTTAAGGCAAGTACAATATAATTATATTATATGTACATATGTTCATATGTGTGTATTTCTGTGCAAGTTAAAAGTGAAGTAAAGTAAATGAAAATAAGTATAAGTTCTGTTCTTCGGGATATAAAAGTTCGTTTATACTTTTTAAATTAAAGAACATTTTATTGACAAAATCAAATTTTGTAATGTGTTAAAAGGGTATTTTCTCGGAAAATAATGTATGCACAAAATGTGTATTTATACATATGTACATACGCAAATGGAAAAAATGATTTTGTAAATAAAAGCGCATTTAATTTAGAAAATATAAAAATTGTGCTTTGATGTGTCGACGTTTTCTTATACCAAATCAAATCGGCACATTTTATTTCATACTTACATATGTATGTGTGCTTTTGTGACGGAATTTTTTGCGTTTGTAAAGATGAATGGTTACATCAATATATATTTGAAATGGATGATATATATTGATGTAGTCATTCATTTTTACATACGCACATACAATAATTGGCGCCAAAATATTGATAATATATATTGATGTAGCCATTCATTTTTACATACGCACATACAATAATTTGCGCCAAAATATTGATAATATATATTGATGAAGCCATTTATTTTTACATACGCACATACAATAATTTGCGCCAAAATATTGATAATATATATTGATGAAGCCATTCATTTTTACATACGCACATACAATAATTTGCGCCAAAATATTGATAATATATATATATTGATATATTGATATAATATATATATACAATATTTGGCCAAAATTCCGTCACAAAATTAAATGTTATGATGTTTTAAAAATATTTTATTCTATTAATACTTTTTTTGTAGAGGGTGCATCCAAACAGCTACGCGTCATATGAGGCCATGAAATCAAAAGTGGCAAAAAAGGAAGAGAATAAATTATCAGAGCCTAAGCAAGCAAATTTCTTCTGTTTCCAAAGTTCAAGCCAGGTAAAGAAAAAAATTTATATTTTATAATAATTCATATATATTTTAATAACCTTTTTTTGTAGCTAAACAACAAAATTTGCGACTATATTATCGCTGAAATGCTGCTGAACTGTAAATTTGAATTGGAAGTTTTAGCCTACTTAAACGATCTCGACAAAAATGTCACTTCTTTGCATAAATATAAGCGAAATCTTAATGTATTTTTAAAGTTTAACACTGTCCTTCCCAGCTCTGCTCCCGTTGAAAGAATTTTTAGTTGCGGGGGTCAAATACTAACTCCAAAAAGAAATAGGCTGGGAGATCACGTATTCGAAACCTTAGTTATGCTTAAAAAAACCATTAATTAAGTAAGTTAATCATACTATAAAAGTTTTTGTAAGTTTAAATATGAACTGTTATTTTATTTTTACTACCGAATAAAAAATTTAAAAATTCGAAAACTTGTTTTTACCTTTTATCTTTACCTAGGTACAGAAAAATTTGAAAACCTTTAACCTTACCTAGGTACTTATTTTTGTAAAAACCTTGTACCTTACCTAGGTAAAAATATAGCGTACCTGTCCCAACACTGATTATTTTCAAATATATTCGATTACTTTACCCTCGATTATATTCGATTATATTCGATTACAGTCGACTATATTCGATTACATTACTCTCGATTATATTCGATTACAGTCGATTATATTCGATTACATTACTCTAGAATATATTAGATTATATTCGATTATATTCGATTATAATCGAATATATTCGATTATATTCGATAATATTCGATAATTTTTTTTTTTTTTTTTTTTTAATTCCTTCTATTCCACCTGGGAACTTAGGGCTTCTACGAGAGCTTTCCATCTAACTCTATTTTGAGCTGTCTGTTTTGCACTTTCCCATGTAGTGTTTATTTGGGCTAGTTCTTGGTGAGCGGTTCTTCTCCAGGATGCTCTTGGCCTTCCAACTCGCCTGCTTCCTTGGGGGTTCCAATCTAGCGCCATCCTCACAATGCTACTCGGGTTTCTTCTGAGAGCGTGCCCAATCCACATCCATTTTTTCTTCCTTATTTGTATATGAATCGGGGACTCGTCTGTAACGCGCCACAGTTCTGTGTTGGTTATTCTGTTTGGCCAGAATACCCCACATATGACTCTCAGGCATTTGTTGCTGAAAGCCTGTAGCTTCTGCGTCATTTTCTTCGTGGCGAGCCATGTCTCACTTCCGTATAGCAGTATGGATTTCACACACGCATTGTAGATCCTGAGCTTTGTTCGTCGGCTGATTTTTCGGTCTCTCCATATGCGGTATAGTCTCCCAAATGCTGAGCGGGCTTTGCCAAGACGACTGGAGACATCATCATCCACTCCACCACTGTTGGATATGATGGTGCCAAGGTATGGGAAACTCGTAATGAACTCGATTGGGTTCCCATTTATGTTGATGTTTCCTTGGTTGGAGTGGTTGAAGCGCATAGCTTTTGTTTTCGCTATGTTTATCTCGAGCCCTACGCTGCTGGCTATCCTGACGAGGTCGTCACTTTTCCTCTGTATGTCGCCGAGTCTGTGCGATATGAGACATATGTCGTCTGCGTAGTCCAAGTCCTCAAGGTGTCTGGTGAGGTTCCACGGGATTCCGCGCTTGGAAGAGCATACTTCGCTCATTAACTCGTCGACTACGATGTTGAAGAGGAGTGGTGACAGCGGGCATCCTTGCCGAATTCCGGTGTTCGTCTGGAAAGGTGCACTAGTTTTTCCATTGTGCAGTACCGCCAGGTTGGCATCGTCATACATCGATTTGATGATGGCGATGAGGTTGCAGGTACTCCTTTTCTTGCAAGTGCTCGCCATATTGCTGCTCTTTCAACTGAGTCGAATGCCTTCTTGAAGTCGATAAACAGGAGGTAAAGCGGGGCTCTCCATTCCACAGCTTGCTCGGTTATTATGCGTAGTGTATTTGCCTGGTCTACGCAACTCCTGTGTGGTCTGAAGCCTGCCTGTTCGTCTCGAATTGTTGGCTCAATTTTTTCCTGGAGGCGTTCGTTCAGAAGTGTAGCTAAGATCTTGTAGCTGGTGTTGAGCAGTGTTATCCCTCTCCAGTTGTTGCAGTCACTAAGGTCGCCTTTTTTGGGAAGCTTCACAATGATTCCGTTTTTCCAGGAGTCTGGCACCGTCTCGCCTTCCCATATGCGTGAGAAGTGTGGATGCAATGTTTCAGCCATTAGTTGGGTGTCAACTTGAAGCAATTCGGCTGGAATGTTGTCTTCGCCAGCTGCCCTGTTGTGCTTCAGCTTCTTTATTGCATTCACGATTTCTCTTACATTCGGGGGTGCAGAGGGTATCCTGCTACTCCCACTTGGCGGCACAACACTCCTGTAGTCTATGGCCACGTTTGGTGATGTGGTGTGGCTAATTCCCATGAAGTGTTGGCGCCATCTTCGGATTTGTGCGTCATCATTGGATAAGAGGTTACCTTCTAGATCTCTGACTGGTTTGTTCTGTCTGTGCTGGGTTCCTGTGATCCGTGAGATCTGCTGGTATAGCGAGCGCATGTTGTTCTCGCCGGCTGCTCGTTCTGCGTCTGCCGCAAGTCTATCCAGCTGTGCTCTTTTGTCCTTTCTGGCCGACTTTTTCACCGCTCTGCATAGTCCGCGATACTCCTCACGGTACTGCGTGAGCTGGTCCGCCAGAGGCTTCAGGTGGTTCCTTCTTCTGATTAGGTCCCAGGTCCCTTCAGATATCCAGTCAGTTCTTCCGCGTTGTTGCAGGCCAAGTATTTCCTCCGCCGTGGTCCTTAGTTGCCTGCAGGTGTACTCCCATGGGTGGTCTTCTAGGGGGATCAGCTGTTCTCGCAGCGTGGACGTCATTCTCGTCTTCAGAGTAGAGTCGCTAAGGAGGTGCAGGTTAAGGGGGGGCGCACGCCGGTGTTGACTGTTGCCAGTGTTTCTTGAGTGGTTGCGGTTGAGCTTTATTGAAAGTTCTCCAATGACCAACTCATGATCACTGTCTATGGCTGCTCCCCTTTTGTTCCGTACGTCCAGTAGCGAGTGTCTCCATTTCCTGCTAATGCATATGTGGTCGATCTGGTTGCGCGTATTACCACTTGGAGATGTCCAGGAGTATTTGTGGACATCTTTGTGTGGGAATAATGTGCCACCGATGACCAGTTGGAATAGCTGGCAGAGTTCCACTAATCTCTCTCCGTTATCGTTGCGAGTCCCAGTTCCATGCTGGCCCATGACAGATCTTAGTCCGGTGTTGTTGGGGTCAATTTTTGCATTGAAGTCACCCATGAGGATGTTAATGTCACCTTGCCGTAACTTGTTGAGGGTTGCTGTAAGGGCAGTATAGAAGTCGTCCTTGGTGTCGTCGTTTGCGTCTTCCGTCGGGGCATAGCATTGAGTGATGTTTATATATCTAGCTCTACATCTGAACCTGGCGGTCATGATTCTATCAGAAATGGGTTCCCAGGAAACCAGTGCCTTCTTTATGCGCTTGGACACGAAAATTCCCACTCCATATCTGCTGCCGTCACTGTTGCCACTGTGTAGGACTAGATTGCTATCTGGTGTTGTTGTTTCCCCACTGCCAGTCCACCTCATCTCGCTGATTCCAGCTATTGCAATGTGGAGTTTCTCCATCTCCGCCTCGAACTGTGCTAACCTAGATGGTTCTCTTAGAGTTCTAACGTTCCATTGTCCAATTCGTGTCCGTTTTGAAATGCCTATGGTCGTCATCGAATTTGGGGTTCCGTTTATGTTTAAATTTCTCGTATTAGTTTCAGTAATCGTTGTAAGTTTTTCGACCGATCTGGTGATTGGCCAGATGCGGCTTATCCCAGTGGTGGGGCTGCCACCTGTCGCCATCGGGGAGTGGCGCCTACGGTGTTGTGTTGTTATTCGTAGAAAAGCGAGCAGTCTGGTAACGCGATCGCCCTGCTGGGTGTTGTTGCTGTTCGCAGAAAAACACAGGGTGCGCTTGGTACTATGTGGGTGCCCCCGTTTTTCTCCCATGTAATGAGGAGTGGGGTGGGATGGTGTGGCAAGTGGAAGTTGCCGAAGATTGTTGTAATAGGCAGTTATGTGGAAGAATACTTTCTACAAGTTAGAAAAGCATTTCAGAGAGGAAGTTTTTGTATGGCCATGCTCTCGTCATGGGTGGGGTTTGAACCCACGACCCCGTGGTTAGCAGGTAGTTACACTATCCACTACACCACGAGGTGTATTCGATTATATTCGATTATATTCGATTATATTCGATTATATTCGATTGTATTCGATTATATTCGATTATATTCGATTATATTCGATTATAATCGATTATATTCGATTATATTCGATTATATTCGATTATACTCGATTGTAATCGATTGTATTCGATTATATTCGATTATATTCGATTATAATCGATTATATTCGATTATATTCGATTATACTCGATTGTAATCGATTGTATTCGATTTTATTCGATTATATTCGATTATATTCAATTATATTCTATATATTCGATTATATTCGATTATATTCGATTATATTCGATTATATTCGATTATATTGGATTATATTCGATTATACTCGATTATATTTGATTATATTTGATTATATTCGATTATATTCGATTATATTCGATTACAGTCGATTACATTACTCTCGATTATATTCGATTATATTCGATTGTATTCGATTATATTCGATTATATTCGATTACAGTCGATTACATTACTCTCGATTATACTCGATTATATTCGATTATATTCGATTATGTTCGATTTTAATTGATTATATTCGATTATATTCGATTGTAATCGATTATATTCTATTATTTTCAAATATATTCGATTACTTTACCCTCGATTATATTCGATTATATTCGATTACAGTCGATTATATTCGATTACATTACTCTCGATTATATTCGATTACAGTCGATTATATTCGATTACATTACTATAGAATATATTAGATTATATTCGATTATAATCGGATATATTCGATTATATTCGATAATATTCGATTATATTCGATTATATTCGATTATATTCGAATATATACGATTATAATCGATTATATTCGATTATATTCGATTATACTCGATTTTATTCGATTATATTCGATTATATTCAATTATATTCTATTATATTCGATTATATTCGATTGTATTCGATTATATTCGATTATATTCGATTATAATCGATTATATTCGATTATATTCGATTATACTCGATTGTAATCGATTTTATTCGATTATACTCGATAATATTCGATTATATTCGATTATATTCGATTATATTCGATTATATTCGATTATATTCGATTATATTTTATTATATTCGATTATATTCGATTATATTCGATTATATTCGATTACTCTCGATTATATTCGATTATATTGGATTATATTCGATTATATTCGATTATATTCGATTATATTCGATTATATTCGATTATATTCGTTGTATTCGATTATATTCGATTATATTCGATTACAGTCGATTACGTTACTCTCGATTATATTCGATTATACTCGATTGTAATCGATTTTATTCGATTATACTCGATAATATTCGATTATATTCGATTATATTCGATTATATTCGATTATATTCGATTATATTCGATTATATTCGATTGTATTCTATTATATTCGATTATATTCGATTATAATCGATTATATTCGATTATATTCGATTTTAATTGATTATATTCGATTGTAATCGATTATATTCTATTATTTTCGATTACTTTACTCTCGATTATATTCGATTACATTACTCTCGATTACATTACTCTCGATTATATTCGATTATATTGGATTATATTCGATTATATTCGATTACAGTCGATTACATTACTCTCGATTATATTCGATTATATTCGATTGTATTCGATTATATTCGATTATATTCGATTACAGTCGATTACATTACTCTCGATTATACTCGATTATATTCGATTATATTCGATTATGTTCGATTTTAATTGATTATATTCGATTATATTCGATTGTAATCGATTATATTCTATTATTTTCAAATATATTCGATTACTTTACCCTCGATTATATTCGATTATATTCGATTACAGTCGATTATATTCGATTACATTACTCTCGATTATATTCGATTACAGTCGATTATATTCGATTACATTACTCTAGAATATATTAGATTATATTCGATTATATTCGATTATAATCGAATATATTCGATTATATTCGATAATATTCGATTATATTCGATTATATTCGATTATATTCGATTATATTCGATTATATTCGATTGTATTCGATTATATTCGATTATATTCGATTATATTCGATTATAATCGATTATATTCGATTATATTCGATTATACTCGATTGTAATCGATTGTATTCGATTATATTCGATTATATTCGATTATAATCGATTATATTCGATTATATTCGATTATACTGGATTGTAATCGATTGTAATCGATTTTATTCGATTATATTCGATTATATTCAATTATATTCAATTATATTCTATTATATTCGATTATATTCGATTATATTGGATTATATTCGATTATACTCGATTATATTTGATTATATTTGATTATATTTGATTATATTCGATTATATTCGATTATATTCGATTATATTCGATTATATTCGATTATATTCGATTATATTCGATTATATTCGATTATATTCGATTATATTCGATTATATTCGATTGTATTCGATTATATTCGATTATATTCGATTACAGTCGATTACAGTCGATTACATTACTCTCGATTATATTCGATTATATTCGATTGTATTCGATTACATTACTCTCAATTATACTCGATTATATTCGATTATATTCGATTATACTCGATTGTAATCGATTGTATTCGATTATATTCGATTATAATCGATTATATTCGATTATAATCGATTATATTCGATTATATTCGATTATACTCGATTGTAATCGATTTTATTCGATTATATTCGATTATATTCGATTATATTCGATTATACTCGATTATATTCGATTATATTCGATTGTATTCGGTTATATTCGATTATATTCGATTACAGTCGATTACGTTACTCTCGATTATATTCGATTATACTCGATTGTAATCGATTCTATTCGATTATATTGGATTATATTCGATTATACTCTCGATTATATTCGATTATATTCGATTATACTCGATTATATTATATTATATTCGATTATATTCGATTATATTCGATTATATTCGATTATATTCGATTATATTCGATTATATTCGATTATACTCGATTATATTCGATTATATTCGATTGTATTCGGTTATATTCGATTATATTCGATTATAATCGATTATATTCGATTATATTCGATTATACTCGATTGTAATCGATTTTATTCGATTATACTCGATAATATTCGATTATATTCGATTATATTCGATTATATTCGATTATATTCGATTACAGTCGATTACATTACTCTCGATTATATTCGATTACTTTACTCTCGATTATATTCTATTATATTCGATTATATTCGATTACTTTACTCTCGATTATATTCGATTACTTTACTCTCGATTATATTCGATTACTTTACTCTCGATTATATTCGATTACTTTACTCTCGATTATATTCGATTACTTTACTCTCGATTATATTCGATAACTTTACTCTCGATTATATTCGATTATATTCGATTATATTCGAGTATATTCGATTATATTCGATTATATTCGATTATATTCGATTATATTCGATTATATTCGATTATATTCGATTGTATTCGATTATATTCGATTATATTCGATTATAATCGATTATATTCGATTATACTCGATTGTAATCGATTGTATTCGATTATATTCGATTATATTCGATTATAATCGATTATATTCGATTATATTCGATTATACTCGATTATACTCGATTGTAATCGATTTTATTCGATTATATTCGATTATATTCGATTATATTCAATTATATTCTATTATATTGGATTATATTCGAGTATACTCGATTATATTTGATTATATTCGATTATATTCAATTATATTCTATTATATTCTATTATATTCGATTATATTCGATTATATTGGATTATATTCGATTACAGTCGATTATATTCGATTATATTCGATTGTATTCGATTATATTCGATTATATTCGATTATGATCGATTATATTCGATTATACTCGATTGTAATCGATTGTATTCGATTATATTCGATTATATTCGATTATAATCGATTATATTCGATTATATTCGATTATACTCGATTATACTCGATTGTAATCGATTTTATTCGATTATATTCGATTATATTCAATTATATTCTATTCTATTCGATTATATTGGATTATATTCGAGTATACTCGATTATATTTGATTATATTCGATTATATTCAATTATATTCTATTATATTCTATTATATTCGATTATATTCGGTTATATTGGATTATATTCGATTATACTCGATTATATTTGATTATATTCGATTATATTCGATTATATTCGATTATATTCGATTATATTAGATTATATTCGATTATATTCGATTATATTCGATTACATTCGATTATATTCGATTGTACTCGATTATATTCGATTATATTCGATTATATTCGATTGTATTCGATTATATTCGATTATATTCGATTATAATCGATTATATTCGATTATACTCTATTGTAATCGATTGTATTCGATTATATTCGATTATATTCGATTATAATCGATTATATTCGATTATATTCGATTATACTCGATTATACTCGATTGTAATCGATTTTATTCGATTGTATTCGATTATATTCGATTATATTCAATTATATTCTATTATATTCTATTATATTCGATTATATTCGATTATATTGGATTATATTCGATTACAGTCGATTACTTTACCCTCGATTATATTCGATTACAGTCGATTATATTCGATTATATTCGATTGTATTCGATTATATTCGATTATATTCGATTATAATCGATTATATTCGATTATATTCGATTATACTCGATTATACTCGATTGTAATCGATTTTA
>NW_025225042.1:0-16632 GCF_016746235.2 Drosophila teissieri | reverse complement strand
CTTTTTTTTTTAACCGCGCGAATCCGTAGAGGGTGCGGCCTTGCCTCTTCAGAGCGTACACAACATCCATGGCTGTAACAGTCTTTCTCTTAGCGTGTTCGGTGTAGGGTGACGGCATCACGAATTACGTTCTCAAGAAACCTTCAGAACACCACGCGTTTCCTCGTTATATCCAATATGCGCTTCACACCGCCACGACGAGCCAAACGGCGGATAGCAGGCTTCGTGATACCTTGGATGTTATCACGCAGCACTTTGCGATGACGCTTGCACCACCTTTTCCCAATCCCTTGCCTCCTTTACCACGACCAGTCATTTTTCACTGTTTTATACTATTCTGCACACACACAGTCCGAATGTCACTGAAGAACTAATTCCAACATTTTCTGTGTGCCTCTATTTATACGTAAAACGCCAAAAACCCGAGAGAGTACGAACGATATGTTCGTTTCGTTCCTCGCTCGTCAAATGAGATGGCCTCTGTTTCCCTTTCTCTTTCTCACCATCCACGCTTGCTATATAAGTAGGTAGCAAATGCTCTGATCGTTTATTGTGTTTTGAAACGTGAAGTAGTGAACGTGAACTGTGGTGAAACTCAAATCGGAAATGGCTCGTACCAAGCAAACTGCACGCAAATCGACTGGTGGAAAGGCTCCACGCAAACAACTGGCTACTAAGGCCGCTCGCAAGAGCGCCCCTGCGACCGGAGGTGTGAAGAAGCCTCACCGCTATCGCCCTGGAACAGTGGCCTTGCGTGAGATCCGTCGCTACCAAAAGAGCACCGAGCTTCTGATCCGCAAACTGCCTTTCCAGCGTCTGGTGCGTGAAATCGCTCAGGACTTTAAGACTGACTTGCGATTCCAGAGCTCGGCGGTTATGGCCCTGCAGGAAGCTAGCGAAGCCTATCTGGTTGGTCTCTTTGAAGATACCAACTTGTGTGCCATTCATGCTAAACGTGTCACCATTATGCCCAAGGACATTCAATTAGCGCGACGCATCCGCGGCGAGCGTGCTTAAATAGGCAAGGCTTCAACTGGCAGCCAAAGCCCTAGTATACTCTACAATCGGTCCTTTTCAGGACCACAAACCACATTCAATGAGATATAACATTTTCTTTTGCAGCCTATTTATATAGAAAATAATAAAAGAATTGATATTCCATATTTTGTCTTTGTGTTAACTTCAGCTGAATATATTATGGAAATGTTTATACGGGGCAACGGCACTGAAGCTTCAAACATTTGTAAAAAAAAAATAGAAATTCTGCTAATGACAGAATCGAAATATTTGGTATTTTAATTGTTAGACCAACATTAACAAAAAAAAAGAAAAGGTTAATATAAAAACAGTTGTTTTATATTTTTTATTAGGGCTAACTTCCTTTAGAAATACCAGTGAAATAGTCATAGGGAGCAAGAACCACGGTACCTTCAAACATCTATAAAAAATCGAAATTCTGCGAGACAGTTTGGAAATAAAGTAATTATATCGGTCAGTCCAATATTTAGAAAGTAACAAAAGACTATAACATCAAGATTGTTATTTAAAATTTGTTCTTGGTTTTAACGTAATTTGGGAATATTGAAGAGGTCGTACTGGGCAAATGAAACTGCGCCTTCAACCGTCTGTAAAAAATAAAAGTTCTGTAAAAACCTGTTTTGAAATTGGTTAATTACGTTGGGAAATTCAATATCTAGTATATAAAAAAAAGAGATAATACAAAAAAGATTGCTTTATATTTTTTATTTAATGAAAACGTTGTAAGACATATTATGACTATATCAAGGCTGATATATGGCAGGGAAATTGATTTATTTTAGACAAATTATTTATAAAAATGCATGAAAACTCTAATCTACTAAAGCAAACACATTATTATTTTAAGAAAATATTAAAATAACATTATTTTTTAAAATAGATGTATTTTTTAGCATCGAAAACCATTGCTGAATGATGCCGTAAAGCAAACTTGTTGTGTAGTTCATTGTCAACTTAAATCAATTAATAAAGTATCTCAATCAATAATATACGCTTCTTTTTTAGGTTTTTCTAAAGGTCGAAAGTTGAAGTTGTAAAAAAAATCGGGAATTACTAAATTATTTTCATGATTTATAATTTAAAAACATGTTTTTTTATAAATTGCTTTAGTTAAAAATGTGAATATTCAAGTTCAATCAACATTAAAAGGTCACTAAAACCATATATCAACGATTGAAAAATTCATAGTGAAGAAAAAATTATTTAAGAATGTAGAGCAATTAAAACTTATTTTCATTAAAGATTTTAAACACTTAATATTTACAAAAAATGTTTGCACTTCAAGCAAACATCAACATAGTAAATGACTGCTGGCAGTCGTATTGTCAAAGTGCTCTCCTCCTCGATTCTCATCCGAGCAAGGGAGGTTGGCAACAGCGCGCGGACCATTTTCTGAAGAAAAAAGTGTTCTTAGTGAAGAAAAATGTCTGATTCTGCAGTTGCAACGTCCGCTTCTCCAGTGGCTGCCCCATCCGCGACAGTTGAGAAAAAGGTGGCCCAAAAAAAGGCATCTGGATCTACCGGCACAAAGGCAAAGAAAGCCACTGCGACGCCGTCACATCCGCCAACTCAGCAAATGGTGGACGCTTCGATTAAAAATTTAAAGGAACGTGGCGGCTCATCACTTCTGGCAATAAAAAAATATATTACTGCCACTTATAAATGCGACGCCCAAAAGTTAGCTCCATTCATCAAGAAGTACCTAAAATCGGCCGTGGTCAATGGAAAGCTTATCCAAACAAAGGGAAAGGGTGCATCTGGATCATTTAAACTTTCGGCCTCCGCCAAGAAGGATAAGGATCCGAAGGCGAAGTCGAGGGTTTTGTCTGCTGAGAAGAAAGTGGAAAGCAAGAAGGTAGCATCCAAGAAGACTGGTGCCTCCTCCAAAAAAACGGCCGCTGGGGCTGCTGACAAAAAGCCCAAGGTTAAGAAGGCTGTGGCCACCAAAAAGACTGCCGAGAAGAAGAAAACCGAGAAGGCAAAAGCCAAGGATGCCAAGAAAACTGGAATCGTAAAGTCGAAGCCCGCCGCAACAAAGGCGAAAGCGACCGCAGCGAAGTCGAAGGCTGCAGCAGCCAAAGCCCCAAAGGCAAAGCCAGCGGCGTCTGCCAAACCCAAAAAGACTGCGAAGAAAGCAGCGGTTTCTGCTACTGCCAAGAAGCCGAAAGCAAAGACAACGGCTGCCAAGAAGTAAATTGTGAAAAAGTACAGTAGTGGGTACATGTTCGCAATCAAAATTTTGGATTTCAAGATCTGAAATTTGTCTAAATAAGCCCTTTTCAGGGCTACAACGTTTCGTTGCAAGAGAAAAAACTTTCATTTAAATACTTTTTGAAAATTGGATTATTATTGGCAACAACAATAAAACGCGTAGTGTCTCTCGTTATTGAATTACGTTGCTTGTTGAGCGTATTCAGTTTTAGTTTCCGATTTTTTTAATATACATATCTAAACAAATTTTAACCCCATAGTATGGGTGGATATGTTGAAATCGACGATATATTGAAAAATACATTTCTTTGGTGAAACACATTGTGGCCCTGAAAAGGGCCGTTTTGGATTATTGTCCGCACTCGCAGGAACAAATTATTTGGAGCTGGTGTACTTGGTGACAGCCTTGGTTCCCTCACTGACAGCATGCTTGGCCAACTCTCCCGGCAGAAGCAGGCGAACAGCCGTTTGAATTTCTCGACTGGTGATGGTCGAGCGCTTGTTGTAGTGAGCCAGACGAGACGCCTCGGCAGCAATGCGCTCGAAAATATCATTTACAAAGCTGTTCATTATGCTCATCGCCTTAGATGAAATTCCGGTGTCAGGATGGACCTGCTTGAGAACCTTGTAAATGTAGATGGCATAGCTCTCCTTCCTCTTGCGCTTCTTTTTCTTGTCGGTCTTGGTGATGTTCTTCTGAGCCTTGCCAGCCTTCTTGGCTGCCTTTCCACTAGTTTTCGGCGGCATTATTCACTTTACTTATATTTCACAAACACAATTCACTTATCATAATGTGGGCTCCGAACGCGTTCATTTTTATACTTTTTTACGGGCAATCATTTCAGGTCTAAGTCACCCACCCCTAACTGAAAGCGCTGGCAGACGAAAAAGTATAAATATTTCCCTGCCGGGGCTCGGCCAGCATTCGTGTACCGTGTGTAAAGTGAACTAAGTGAAATAAACGCAAAGCAAAATGTCTGGACGTGGAAAAGGTGGCAAAGTGAAGGGAAAGGCAAAGTCCCGCTCCAACCGTGCCGGTCTTCAATTCCCTGTGGGCCGTATTCACCGTCTGCTCCGGAAGGGCAACTACGCCGAGCGTGTTGGTGCAGGCGCTCCAGTTTACCTAGCAGCCGTAATGGAATATCTGGCCGCTGAAGTTCTCGAGTTGGCAGGCAATGCTGCTCGTGACAACAAGAAGACTAGAATTATTCCGCGTCATTTACAGCTGGCCATCCGCAACGACGAGGAGTTAAACAAGCTGCTCTCCGGCGTCACTATTGCCCAAGGTGGAGTGTTGCCTAATATTCAGGCTGTTCTGTTGCCCAAGAAGACCGAGAAGAAGGCTTAAACGTTTCAAAAGCTGAAAACCTACTTGTACATAAAATCGTCAATCAAACCGTCCTTTTCAGGACGACCAAATTGTTACCAAAGATTTGAAAAAATTTCCAACTACGTTACTATTATGTTGTATTAAATAAATTATACAAAAAATTATTTTAAGAATGGTCATATTTTATTTATATATGCAGTACGGTTTTTCATATTTTCTATTATATAAAGTAGTTTTTTTATTTTTCGCACTTCACGATGCGTTGATATACACGCGGTGTCTGAAATCAGTACAGTCTGTACAAAGCCATGTTATGAATCTATCAATATATACACACTACACTGTCACATTGGTCTACCTGAAAGAGCAATCAACGATCGACATTTAGTTTGATGTAATTGCGTACTACGTCATTCTTGGGATTCCCAACCAATAAAAGGAAAATTTTTTTTGAAAATGTACCTCCTTTAAAAAGTGAATGGTGGTCCTGAAAAGGACCGATTGCTTAATAAAAGTACAGGACTTTTTTTTTAACCGCCGAATCCGTAGAGGGTGCGGCCTTGCCTCTTCAGAGCGTACACAACATCCATGGCTGTAACAGTCTTTCTCTTAGCGTGTTCGGTGTAGGTGACGGCATCACGAATTACGTTCTCCAAGAAAACCTTCAGAACACCACGCGTTTCCTCGTATATGAGTCCAGATATGCGCTTCACACCGCCACGACGAGCCAAACGGCGGATAGCAGGCTTCGTGATACCTTGGATGTTATCACGCAGCACTTTGCGATGACGCTTGCACCACCTTTTCCCAATCCCTTGCCTCCTTTACCACGACCAGTCATTTTTCACTGTTTTATACTATTCTGCACACACACAGTCCGAATGTCACTGAAGAACTAATTCCAACATTTTCTGTGTGCCTCTATTTATACGTAAAACGCCAAAAACCCGAGAGAGTACGAACGATATGTTCGTTTCGTTCCTCGCTCGTCAAATGAGATGGCCTCTGTTTCCCTTTCTCTTTCTCACCATCCACGCTTGCTATATAAGTAGGTAGCAAATGCTCTGATCGTTTATTGTGTTTTGAAACGTGAAGTAGTGAACGTGAACTGTGGTGAAACTCAAATCGGAAATGGCTCGTACCAAGCAAACTGCACGCAAATCGACTGGTGGAAAGGCTCCACGCAAACAACTGGCTACTAAGGCCGCTCGCAAGAGCGCCCCTGCGACCGGAGGTGTGAAGAAGCCTCACCGCTATCGCCCTGGAACAGTGGCCTTGCGTGAGATCCGTCGCTACCAAAAGAGCACCGAGCTTCTGATCCGCAAACTGCCTTTCCAGCGTCTGGTGCGTGAAATCGCTCAGGACTTTAAGACTGACTTGCGATTCCAGAGCTCGGCGGTTATGGCCCTGCAGGAAGCTAGCGAAGCCTATCTGGTTGGTCTCTTTGAAGATACCAACTTGTGTGCCATTCATGCTAAACGTGTCACCATTATGCCCAAGGACATTCAATTAGCGCGACGCATCCGCGGCGAGCGTGCTTAAATAGGCAAGGCTTCAACTGGCAGCCAAAGCCCTAGTATACTCTACAATCGGTCCTTTTCAGGACCACAAACCACATTCAATGAGATATAACATTTTCTTTTGCAGCCTATTTATATAGAAAATAATAAAAGAATTGATATTCCATATTTTGTCTTTGTGTTAACTTCAGCTGAATATATTATGGAAATGTTTATACGGGGCAACGGCACTGAAGCTTCAAACATTTGTAAAAAAAAAATAGAAATTCTGCTAATGACAGAATCGAAATATTTGGTATTTTAATTGTTAGACCAACATTAACAAAAAAAAGAAAAGGTTAATATAAAAACAGTTGTTTTATATTTTTTATTAGGGCTAACTTCCTTTAGAAATACCAGTGAAATAGTCATAGGGAGCAAGAACCACGGTACCTTCAAACATCTATAAAAAATCGAAATTCTGCGAGACAGTTTGGAAATAAAGTAATTATATCGGTCAGTCCAATATTTAGAAAGTAACAAAAGACTATAACATCAAGATTGTTATTTAAAATTTGTTCTTGGTTTTAACGTAATTTGGGAATATTGAAGAGGTCGTACTGGGCAATGAAACTGCGCCTTCAACCGTCTGTAAAAAATAAAAGTTCTGTAAAAACCTGTTTTGAAATTGGTTAATTACGTTGGGAAATTCAATATCTAGTATATAAAAAAAGAGATAATACAAAAAAGATTGCTTTATATTTTTTATTTAATGAAAACGTTGTAAGACATATTATGACTATATCAAGGCTGATATATGGCAGGGAAATTGATTTATTTTAGACAAATTATTTATAAAAATGCATGAAAACTCTAATCTACTAAAGCAAACACATTATTATTTTAAGAAAATATTAAAATAACATTATTTTTAAAATAGATGTATTTTTTAGCATCGAAAACCATTGCTGAATGATGCCGTAAAGCAAACTTGTTATGTAGTTCATTGTCAACTTAAATCAATTAATAAAGTATCTCAATCAATAATATACGCTTCTTTTTTAGCTTTTTCTAAAGGTCGAAAGTTGAAGTTGTAAAAAAAATCGGGAATTACTAAATTATTTTCATGATTTATAATTTAAAAACATGTTTTTTTATAAATTGCTTTAGTTAAAAATGTGAATATTCAAGTTCAATCAACATTGAAAGGTCACTAAAACCATATATCAACGATTGAAAAATTCATAGTGAAGAAAAAATTATTTAAGAATGTAGAGCAATTAAAACTTATTTTCATTAAAGATTTTAAACACTTAATATTTACAAAAAATGTTTGCACTTCAAGCAAACATCAACATAGTAAATGACTGCTGGCAGTCGTATTGTCAAAGTGCTCTCCTCCTCGATTCTCATCCGAGCAAGGGAGGTTGGCAACAGCGCGCGGACCATTTTCTGAAGAAAAAAGTGTTCTTAGTGAAGAAAAATGTCTGATTCTGCAGTTGCAACGTCCGCTTCTCCAGTGGCTGCCCCATCCGCGACAGTTGAGAAAAAGGTGGCCCAAAAAAAGGCATCTGGATCTACCGGCACAAAGGCAAAGAAAGCCACTGCGACGCCGTCACATCCGCCAACTCAGCAAATGGTGGACGCTTCGATTAAAAATTTAAAGGAACGTGGCGGCTCATCACTTCTGGCAATAAAAAAATATATTACTGCCACTTATAAATGCGACGCCCAAAAGTTAGCTCCATTCATCAAGAAGTACCTAAAATCGGCCGTGGTCAATGGAAAGCTTATCCAAACAAAGGGAAAGGGTGCATCTGGATCATTTAAACTTTCGGCCTCCGCCAAGAAGGATAAGGATCCGAAGGCGAAGTCGAGGGTTTTGTCTGCTGAGAAGAAAGTGGAAAGCAAGAAGGTAGCATCCAAGAAGACTGGTGCCTCCTCCAAAATAACGGCCGCTGGGGCTGCTGACAAAAAGCCCAAGGTTAAGAAGGCTGTGGCCACCAAAAAGACTGCCGAGAAGAAGAAACCCGATAAGGCAAAAGCCAAGGATGCCAAGAAAACTGGAATCGTAAAGTCGAAGCCCGCCGCAACAAAGGCGAAAGCGACCGCAGCGCAAAACCCAAAAAGACTGCGAAGAAAGCAGCGGTTTCTGCTACTGCCAAGAAGCCGAAAGCAAAGACAACGGCTGCCAAGAAGTAAATTGTGAAAAAGTACAGTAGTGGGTACATGTTCGCAATCAAAATTTTGGATTTCAAGATCTGAAATTTGTCTAAATAAGCCCTTTTCAGGGCTACAACGTTTCGTTGCAAGAGAAAAAACTTTCATTTAAATACTATTTGAAAATTGGATTATTATTGGCAACAACAATAAAACGCGTAGTGTCTCTCGTTATTGAATTACGTTGCTTGTTGAGCGTATTCAGTTTTAGTTTCCGATTTTTTTAATATACATATCTAAACAAATTTTAACAATGGATAAGTTGAAATCGACGATATATTGAAAAATACATTTCTTTGGTGAAACACATTGTGGCCCTGAAAAGGGCCGTTTTGGATTATTGTCCGCACTCGCAGGAACAAATTATTTGGAGCTGGTGTACTTGGTGACAGCCTTGGTTCCCTCACTGACAGCATGCTTGGCCAACTCTCCCGGCAGAAGCAGGCGAACAGCCGTTTGAATTTCTCGACTGGTGATGGTCGAGCGCTTGTTGTAGTGAGCCAGACGAGACGCCTCGGCAGCAATGCGCTCGAAAATATCATTTACAAAGCTGTTCATTATGCTCATCGCCTTAGATGAAATTCCGGTGTCAGGATGGACCTGCTTGAGAACCTTGTAAATGTAGATGGCATAGCTCTCCTTCCTCTTGCGCTTCTTTTTCTTGTCGGTCTTGGTGATGTTCTTCTGAGCCTTGCCAGCCTTCTTGGCTGCCTTTCCACTAGTTTTCGGCGGCATTATTCACTTTACTTATATTTTCACAAACACAATTCACTTATCATAATGTGGGCTCCGAACGCGTTCATTTTTATACTTTTTTACGGGCAATCATTTCAGGTCTAAGTCACCCACCCCTAACTGAAAGCGCTGGCAGACGAAAAAGTATAAATATTTCCCTGCCGGGGCTCGGCCAGCATTCGTGTACCGTGTGTAAAGTGAACTAAGTGAAATAAACGCAAAGCAAAATGTCTGGACGTGGAAAAGGTGGCAAAGTGAAGGGAAAGGCAAAGTCCCGCTCCAACCGTGCCGGTCTTCAATTCCCTGTGGGCCGTATTCACCGTCTGCTCCGGAAGGGCAACTACGCCGAGCGTGTTGGTGCAGGCGCTCCAGTTTACCTAGCAGCCGTAATGGAATATCTGGCCGCTGAAGTTCTCGAGTTGGCAGGCAATGCTGCTCGTGACAACAAGAAGACTAGAATTATTCCGCGTCATTTACAGCTGGCCATCCGCAACGACGAGGAGTTAAACAAGCTGCTCTCCGGCGTCACTATTGCCCAAGGTGGAGTGTTGCCTAATATTCAGGCTGTTCTGTTGCCCAAGAAGACCGAGAAGAAGGCTTAAACGTTTCAAAAGCTGAAAACCTACTTGTACATAAAATCGTCAATCAAACCGTCCTTTTCAGGACGACCAAATTGTTACCAAAGATTTGAAAAAATTTCCAACTACGTTACTATTATGTTGTATTAAATAAATTATACAAAAAATTATTTTAAGAATGGTCATATTTTATTTATATATGCAGTACGGTTTTTCATATTTTCTATTATATAAAGTAGTTTTTTTATTTTTCGCACTTCACGATGCGTTGATATACACGCGGTGTCTGAAATCAGTACAGTCTGTACAAAGCCATGTTATGAATCTATCAATATATACACACTACACTGTCACATTGGTCTACCTGAAAGAGCAATCAACGATCGACATTTAGTTTGATGTAATTGCGTACTACGTCATTCTTGGGATTCCCAACCAATAAAAGGAAAATTTTTTTTGAAAATGTACCTCCTTTAAAAAGTGAATGGTGGTCCTGAAAAGGACCGATTGCTTAATAAAAGTACAGGACTTTTTTTTTAACCGCCGAATCCGTAGAGGGTGCGGCCTTGCCTCTTCAGAGCGTACACAACATCCATGGCTGTAACAGTCTTTCTCTTAGCGTGTTCGGTGTAGGTGACGGCATCACGAATTACGTTCTCCAAGAAAACCTTCAGAACACCACGCGTTTCCTCGTATATGAGTCCAGATATGCGCTTCACACCGCCACGACGAGCCAAACGGCGGATAGCAGGCTTCGTGATACCTTGGATGTTATCACGCAGCACTTTGCGATGACGCTTGGCACCACCTTTTCCCAATCCCTTGCCTCCTTTACCACGACCAGTCATTTTTCACTGTTTTATACTATTCTGCACACACACAGTCCGAATGTCACTGAAGAACTAATTCCAACATTTTCTGTGTGCCTCTATTTATACGTAAAACGCCAAAAACCCGAGAGAGTACGAACGATATGTTCGTTTCGTTCCTCGCTCGTCAAATGAGATGGCCTCTGTTTCCCTTTCTCTTTCTCACCATCCACGCTTGCTATATAAGTAGGTAGCAAATGCTCTGATCGTTTATTGTGTTTTGAAACGTGAAGTAGTGAACGTGAACTGTGGTGAAACTCAAATCGGAAATGGCTCGTACCAAGCAAACTGCACGCAAATCGACTGGTGGAAAGGCTCCACGCAAACAACTGGCTACTAAGGCCGCTCGCAAGAGCGCCCCTGCGACCGGAGGTGTGAAGAAGCCTCACCGCTATCGCCCTGGAACAGTGGCCTTGCGTGAGATCCGTCGCTACCAAAAGAGCACCGAGCTTCTGATCCGCAAACTGCCTTTCCAGCGTCTGGTGCGTGAAATCGCTCAGGACTTTAAGACTGACTTGCGATTCCAGAGCTCGGCGGTTATGGCCCTGCAGGAAGCTAGCGAAGCCTATCTGGTTGGTCTCTTTGAAGATACCAACTTGTGTGCCATTCATGCTAAACGTGTCACCATTATGCCCAAGGACATTCAATTAGCGCGACGCATCCGCGGCGAGCGTGCTTAAATAGGCAAGGCTTCAACTGGCAGCCAAAGCCCTAGTATACTCTACAATCGGTCCTTTTCAGGACCACAAACCACATTCAATGAGATATAACATTTTCTTTTGCAGCCTATTTATATAGAAAATAATAAAAGAATTGATATTCCATATTTTGTCTTTGTGTTAACTTCAGCTGAATATATTATGGAAATGTTTATACGGGGCAACGGCACTGAAGCTTCAAACATTTGTAAAAAAAAAATAGAAATTCTGCTAATGACAGAATCGAAATATTTGGTATTTTAATTGTTAGACCAACATTAACAAAAAAAAAGAAAAGGTTAATATAAAAACAGTTGTTTTATATTTTTTATTAGGGCTAACTTCCTTTAGAAATACCAGTGAAATAGTCATAGGGAGCAAGAACCACGGTACCTTCAAACATCTATAAAAAATCGAAATTCTGCGAGACAGTTTGGAAATAAAGTAATTATATCGGTCAGTCCAATATTTAGAAAGTAACAAAAGACTATAACATCAAGATTGTTATTTAAAATTTGTTCTTGGTTTTAACGTAATTTGGGAATATTGAAGAGGTCGTACTGGGCAAATGAAACTGCGCCTTCAACCGTCTGTAAAAAATAAAAGTTCTGTAAAAACCTGTTTTGAAATTGGTTAATTACGTTGGGAAATTCAATATCTAGTATATAAAAAAAAGAGATAATACAAAAAAGATTGCTTTATATTTTTTATTTAATGAAAACGTTGTAAGACATATTATGACTATATCAAGGCTGATATATGGCAGGGAAATTGATTTATTTTAGACAAATTATTTATAAAAATGCATGAAAACTCTAATCTACTAAAGCAAACACATTATTATTTTAAGAAAATATTAAAATAACATTATTTTTTAAAATAGATGTATTTTTTAGCATCGAAAACCATTGCTGAATGATGCCGTAAAGCAAACTTGTTGTGTAGTTCATTGTCAACTTAAATCAATTAATAAAGTATCTCAATCAATAATATACGCTTCTTTTTTAGGTTTTTCTAAAGGTCGAAAGTTGAAGTTGTAAAAAAAATCGGGAATTACTAAATTATTTTCATGATTTATAATTTAAAAACATGTTTTTTTATAAATTGCTTTAGTTAAAAATGTGAATATTCAAGTTCAATCAACATTAAAAGGTCACTAAAACCATATATCAACGATTGAAAAATTCATAGTGAAGAAAAAATTATTTAAGAATGTAGAGCAATTAAAACTTATTTTCATTAAAGATTTTAAACACTTAATATTTACAAAAAATGTTTGCACTTCAAGCAAACATCAACATAGTAAATGACTGCTGGCAGTCGTATTGTCAAAGTGCTCTCCTCCTCGATTCTCATCCGAGCAAGGGAGGTTGGCAACAGCGCGCGGACCATTTTCTGAAGAAAAAAGTGTTCTTAGTGAAGAAAAATGTCTGATTCTGCAGTTGCAACGTCCGCTTCTCCAGTGGCTGCCCCATCCGCGACAGTTGAGAAAAAGGTGGCCCAAAAAAAGGCATCTGGATCTACCGGCACAAAGGCAAAGAAAGCCACTGCGACGCCGTCACATCCGCCAACTCAGCAAATGGTGGACGCTTCGATTAAAAATTTAAAGGAACGTGGCGGCTCATCACTTCTGGCAATAAAAAAATATATTACTGCCACTTATAAATGCGACGCCCAAAAGTTAGCTCCATTCATCAAGAAGTACCTAAAATCGGCCGTGGTCAATGGAAAGCTTATCCAAACAAAGGGAAAGGGTGCATCTGGATCATTTAAACTTTCGGCCTCCGCCAAGAAGGATAAGGATCCGAAGGCGAAGTCGAGGGTTTTGTCTGCTGAGAAGAAAGTGGAAAGCAAGAAGGTAGCATCCAAGAAGACTGGTGCCTCCTCCAAAAAAACGGCCGCTGGGGCTGCTGACAAAAAGCCCAAGGTTAAGAAGGCTGTGGCCACCAAAAAGACTGCCGAGAAGAAGAAAACCGAGAAGGCAAAAGCCAAGGATGCCAAGAAAACTGGAATCGTAAAGTCGAAGCCCGCCGCAACAAAGGCGAAAGCGACCGCAGCGAAGTCGAAGGCTGCAGCAGCCAAAGCCCCAAAGGCAAAGCCAGCGGCGTCTGCCAAACCCAAAAAGACTGCGAAGAAAGCAGCGGTTTCTGCTACTGCCAAGAAGCCGAAAGCAAAGACAACGGCTGCCAAGAAGTAAATTGTGAAAAAGTACAGTAGTGGGTACATGTTCGCAATCAAAATTTTGGATTTCAAGATCTGAAATTTGTCTAAATAAGCCCTTTTCAGGGCTACAACGTTTCGTTGCAAGAGAAAAAACTTTCATTTAAATACTTTTTGAAAATTGGATTATTATTGGCAACAACAATAAAACGCGTAGTGTCTCTCGTTATTGAATTACGTTGCTTGTTGAGCGTATTCAGTTTTAGTTTCCGATTTTTTTAATATACATATCTAAACAAATTTTAACCCCATAGTATGGGTGGATATGTTGAAATCGACGATATATTGAAAAATACATTTCTTTGGTGAAACACATTGTGGCCCTGAAAAGGGCCGTTTTGGATTATTGTCCGCACTCGCAGGAACAAATTATTTGGAGCTGGTGTACTTGGTGACAGCCTTGGTTCCCTCACTGACAGCATGCTTGGCCAACTCTCCCGGCAGAAGCAGGCGAACAGCCGTTTGAATTTCTCGACTGGTGATGGTCGAGCGCTTGTTGTAGTGAGCCAGACGAGACGCCTCGGCAGCAATGCGCTCGAAAATATCATTTACAAAGCTGTTCATTATGCTCATCGCCTTAGATGAAATTCCGGTGTCAGGATGGACCTGCTTGAGAACCTTGTAAATGTAGATGGCATAGCTCTCCTTCCTCTTGCGCTTCTTTTTCTTGTCGGTCTTGGTGATGTTCTTCTGAGCCTTGCCAGCCTTCTTGGCTGCCTTTCCACTAGTTTTCGGCGGCATTATTCACTTTACTTATATTTTCACAAACACAATTCACTTATCATAATGTGGGCTCCGAACGCGTTCATTTTTATACTTTTTTACGGGCAATCATTTCAGGTCTAAGTCACCCACCCCTAACTGAAAGCGCTGGCAGACGAAAAAGTATAAATATTTCCCTGCCGGGGCTCGGCCAGCATTCGTGTACCGTGTGTAAAGTGAACTAAGTGAAATAAACGCAAAGCAAAATGTCTGGACGTGGAAAAGGTGGCAAAGTGAAGGGAAAGGCAAAGTCCCGCTCCAACCGTGCCGGTCTTCAATTCCCTGTGGGCCGTATTCACCGTCTGCTCCGGAAGGGCAACTACGCCGAGCGTGTTGGTGCAGGCGCTCCAGTTTACCTAGCAGCCGTAATGGAATATCTGGCCGCTGAAGTTCTCGAGTTGGCAGGCAATGCTGCTCGTGACAACAAGAAGACTAGAATTATTCCGCGTCATTTACAGCTGGCCATCCGCAACGACGAGGAGTTAAACAAGCTGCTCTCCGGCGTCACTATTGCCCAAGGTGGAGTGTTGCCTAATATTCAGGCTGTTCTGTTGCCCAAGAAGACCGAGAAGAAGGCTTAAACGTTTCAAAAGCTGAAAACCTACTTGTACATAAAATCGTCAATCAAACCGTCCTTTTCAGGACGACCAAATTGTTACCAAAGATTTGAAAAAATTTCCAACTACGTTACTATTATGTTGTATTAAATAAATTATACAAAAAATTATTTTAAGAATGGTCATATTTTATTTATATATGCAGTACGGTTTTTCATATTTTCTATTATATAAAGTAGTTTTTTTATTTTTCGCACTTCACGATGCGTTGATATACACGCGGTGTCTGAAATCAGTACAGTCTGTACAAAGCCATGTTATGAATCTATCAATATATACACACTACACTGTCACATTGGTCTACCTGAAAGAGCAATCAACGATCGACATTTAGTTTGATGTAATTGCGTACTACGTCATTCTTGGGATTCCCAACCAATAAAAGGAAAATTTTTTTTGAAAATGTACCTCCTTTAAAAAGTGAATGGTGGTCCTGAAAAGGACCGATTGCTTAATAAAAGTACAGGACTTTTTTTTTAACCGCCGAATCCGTAGAGGGTGCGGCCTTGCCTCTTCAGAGCGTACACAACATCCATGGCTGTAACAGTCTTTCTCTTAGCGTGTTCGGTGTAGGTGACGGCATCACGAATTACGTTCTCCAAGAAAACCTTCAGAACACCACGCGTTTCCTCGTATATGAGTCCAGATATGCGCTTCACACCGCCACGACGAGCCAAACGGCGGATAGCAGGCTTCGTGATACCTTGGATGTTATCACGCAGCACTTTGCGATGACGCTTGGCACCACCTTTTCCCAATCCCTTGCCTCCTTTACCACGACCAGTCATTTTTCACTGTTTTATACTATTCTGCACACACACAGTCCGAATGTCACTGAAGAACTAATTCCAACTGCACGCAAATCGACTGGTGGAAAGGCTCCACGCAAACAACTGGCTACTAAGGCCGCTCGCAAGAGCGCCCCTGCGACCGGAGGTGTGAAGAAGCCTCACCGCTATCGCCCTGGAACAGTGGCCTTGCGTGAGATCCGTCGCTACCAAAAGAGCACCGAGCTTCTGATCCGCAAACTGCCTTTCCAGCGTCTGGTGCGTGAAATCGCTCAGGACTTTAAGACTGACTTGCGATTCCAGAGCTCGGCGGTTATGGCCCTGCAGGAAGCTAGCGAAGCCTATCTGGTTGGTCTCTTTGAAGATACCAACTTGTGTGCCCTTCATGCTAAACGTGTCACCATTATGCCAAGGACATTCAATTAGCGCGACGCATCCGCGGCGAGCGTGCTTAAATAGGCAAGGCTTCAACTGGCAGCCAAAGCCCTAGTATACTCTACAATCGGTCCTTTTCAGGACCACAAACCACATTCAATGAGATATAACATTTTCTTTTGCAGCCTATTTATATAGAAAATAATAAAAGAATTGATATTCCATATTTTGTCTTTGTGTTAACTTCAGCTGAATATATTATGGAAATGTTTATACGGGGCAACGGCACTGAAGCTTCAAACATTTGTAAAAAAAAAATAGAAATTCTGCTAATGACAGAATCGAAATATTTGGTATTTTAATTGTTAGACCAACATTAACAAAGAAAAAGAAAAGGTTAATATAAAAACAGTTGTTTTATATTTTTTATTAGGGCTAACTTCCTTTAGAAATAACAGTGAAATAGTCATAGGGAGCAAGAACCACGGTACCTTCAAACATCTATAAAAAATCGAAATTCTGCGAGACAGTTTGGAAATAAAGTAATTATATCGGTCAGTCCAATATTTAGAAAGTAACAAAAGACTATAACATCAAGATTGTTATTTAAAATTTGTTCTTGGTTTTAACGTAATTTGGGAATATTGAAGAGGTCGTACTGGGCAAATGAAACTGCGCCTTCAACCGTCTGT
>NW_025225041.1:0-17562 GCF_016746235.2 Drosophila teissieri | reverse complement strand
TCGAAGTAGGCATCAGCAGTTCCACTGTGCAGACCCTTCTTGTTGTAGTTTATGCGCACGTTAGCTGGTCGGATTGGCTCAAAGAACTAAAAATAAGAAACAATTTCATAGTTATAAGCAAATGGAATATTTGGACTTGGTTATTATTAAACTCACCTTAAAGACGTCGTTTTCAAACGAAGTGTAGGGAAGCCCTCGCATGTGGATTGTATAATACTCGATATCATTTCCCCGTCCACCGCCGATGGGACCGAAATTGCCACCACCGCCCATGGAGTTGCCACCGCCAAAGTTGGAGCCATTGTTGAATCCTCCGCCACCGCCGTTGTTGCCTCCTCCGAAGTTCGAGCCGCCATTGTTTTTCCTCCAAAGTTACCGAACCCGGAGTTTCCGAAATTTCCGTTGTTATTGTTGCGACCGCCGCCGATCGGGCCAAAGTTGCCGACACCGCTCGAGTTTCCGAAGTTGCCGCCGTTATTGAAACCTCCTCCACTGTTGCCGCCAAAATTTGAGCCGCCATTGTTGCCGAAGTTATTAACGCCTCCAGGAGAATTGAAGTTGTTGCCATTGTTGAAACCACCGCCGCCGTTGTTGTTGCCGCCGAAGTTTCCACCTCCATTATTGCCGAAGTTTCCAAAGTTTCCGCTGTTACCACTATCGTTACCAAAGTTGCCGGAATTTCCACCGTTGTTGCCGCCACCGAAGTTGCCGAAATTGCTGGGTCCAGAGTTATTACCAAAATTTCCATTATTTCCACCACCTCCTTGGTTGTTTCCAAAGTTGCCGGAGTTCATCAGGCTTGGCAGATTGTTGAAGCCCAGCATGTTGTTGGCACCAACGCCAAAGTTGCCATTGTTGCCCCAATCTGTGATTAAAAACAAAGTGAATCAATAAAGAATTGCTAATTTAACAAATAACCTTACCATTGCGTCCTCCGCCGAAATCATTGCCACCACGGTTCGCACCACGATCACGTATGTCATACGGGCCCGGGCGTCCTCCGACGCCACCGCCGGCGCCTGTGGCCCTCTTCATTTCAGCAATTGAGCTGCGGAATATCTCAATATACCTATATGAATAAGAGTGGAAAGTGTATATAAGTCAAAAGTGGTACTTGAAATTTGCTAGGGTCGGTGGCGTTTTTTCAAATGATCAACTATTAAATATCACGTAATAGATAGAAAAGAAATCAAAATAAATTCATTGAACTGATAAACTAAATAAAAATGCTATTCACAGTTTGATTAATTTGTTAGATTAAGCACATGATGGCGCTTAAACATATATATATGTATATGTGTATTAAGAGCCCCACCAGACCCGTAGCTATGGGAAAATTGTTGCTAAATGGATTCTCAGTTACTGAAATAGAAATTATTTGTGATAAAAGTAATTAAAGATTTTGTGAATAATCTATGGTGTTGTATAGTCCTTGTATGTTTCAACAAGTTCGCAATTGATTACCACTTAATGTTTTAATTTCAGCTGTTTTGTTGTAGAAGATATGATGAATTAGAAACCCACCTGTGCCCAATTTTTTCCCGATTTCGGCCCAAGGCTTGCTCAGTGTCGTCCTGGCTTTCGAACTGAACAAAAGCTTCCCCAGTTGCACGACCCCTTCTGTCCATAACAAAAAGTATGCCCTCCCGATCCGTTTTGATTTCCAACCCTGCCCATGACGATAACCAACAAAGATTTATACAAATATATAGATTTCATATATATACATTATGCAAGATTAAGCTTAGATAGAAAAACAGAAATACAGAGGTTGATAAATGTTATTGTTTAGTTCTAACACCGCAGAACTTTTGCAGGCTCGCGGCATTAGCAACGTTTGCTTAAATAAATAGTGCCATTCAGTCAAAAAATGATCTGCAGGCAAGATGCGACTGTTGCAAACGTGATGCCCGGACCACAATGTATTACACAACTCAGATCCTTTAACGTGTAGACATGTGAAGCTCAGTTGACGGCTGTGAGTAATGATCGCTCATATAACCAAGTGAACTGGGTTATGTGACCAATGAAATAATGATTTATCGGACAAGTGGACGTGACCGCCGTCAACTCTCAGCCGTTTACTTTGGAAGGAGCTGCGTGGACCGCCGAACCCATTACACAAATGCAAGGGCGTGCAATTTTTTGCCCGACAATGTGTATGTACGTTGAAGCGCATGTGTAATTGATATGAAAGGTGTAGATGAAAGGGGACCGTAGGCCATATCTCAACGAAGTGAACAAATAATACATGCGGTCAACCACTGTCTTCGATCCTGGTGCCTACTAGTATGGAAAGAGGAGCCGGGTCAGGAAACTCACCAGAGAAGAACTCCTCGATTTGCTGCTCGGTGACGGCATAGGGCAGACCACGAAGCTTCACAACGAAGGCCGTGCCGTGTCCGCTGATCTTCCGCATAGCTTCCTTGGCCTCCTTGGGCGTGGCAGTGAAAACTAAATGAATAAATAAATAATATTAGTCCAATAATTAACATAAATATATAGTTTTAAGATGATGATATCAAATCTACTTTCTTTCTTGCTTTGAGTGTTATTGATACTACAAATTCCTTGTAAGAATACTACCTCGATAGAAGTTTTGAACTTTGTTACCATTAAAGTGTCATATTTGTAAAACCTACTTATTATCAGGTCATTGTGAAAATTAATGAAAGGCAAGAAACACATTACTAGCATACAAAGCTAAACAATGAAAAAGTCAATTCATCTTCGCGACAGTTATGGAATGAGAAAACAACAGGCAATGTTAAGAGAATAAATATGTGAGTAGAGAAGTTACAAAGCTAGGCCTATAATTAGTAACACTTCTGTGGTACAGTCAACCCCCGTGCAAAGGCAAATAAACAAACCCTCAATGTAGCGGTGGCCCATGCTGGCCTTGTTGAGCTTGCGGGCCTCTTCAACGTCCTCCTGGCTGGCCACCTCCACGTAAGCCTCGCCGGTGTTCTTGCCGTCGGACGCGACTGGTGACCAGGTGTATGCCGGACGAGCCATTGGTCACATTCACGTTCTCAGGAAGTCGAGGATCTCCTTGTGGTGGCGGACCAAGGCAGGCCGCGCAATCGAACGAACTTGGGACTTCCTCGCCGACGTTCTCGATCTTGACGCCGCCATCTCCGTCGAACTGGTCTTCGTCATCCTGCTGCTGGTTGCTGTCGTCGTTGAAGTTGTCGCCATTTCCCTGCTGGCCGTAGTTGAATTGCACATCTGCGTTGGACATTTTTCACTCGTTCTTTGTCTGCAAATGAGTGGCGAACCGGATGGGTTACAACTATTAGTAACAGGTTAACTAGTTTTGGTTATTTATACTGGCTGAAAATTGCAACCTTTTCTTCAGCCGGTTTTTCTCCTCTCAACTGCGACGCTTGTTTGATGCGATTCTTTTTTGCACCGCGTTACGCCATTTTTGATTTCTAGTCACCCTAATCGGGCATAAGCATGTTGCTGCCCTTGTACACAATATATACGCTTCTAATGGCCACACCTGGTGGCGGAACTGGCGGGGGCTAACCTTATTCTGCACTGCTGCAACTTCCAATATCCCCTTTTTTCAACTTTAAACGAATAATTCGCACGATTTTTTCAGAGAGTTTGAGCATAAGAGCACGCGTCAAGTTAAAAGATGCAGTGTGACCGCGTTTTAAATCATCAAAATATACCGCCTGCCCGTGAAATATTTTTCATATATTTTACGTGTCAAGGTAACGCCGATGGACTAGTGGAAAAGAAACAAAATTTAATTTTTGGATTGTTTTTTTTTGTGTTTTGGGCAAGAAGAAACAAAATGTAAGCAAGAACAATAAACTGAGACATTGGCAAGTACGGATTTTTGGATAGCTTATATTAAAACCTTTTTTGAATTTCCTAGTGTTCCCATGACCGATGTTTAGGTCCAATGATATAGTATGTGGCGCATCCCTGGAACTGCCAGTGTTGCCAACCATCACTCAGATCTGTCATACCCCGTGTGAAAGTAGCAAGAACAAGAAAAGTGAGTCGAGCTGTTACTTAACCAAAATTTTTGCAAATTAAAAGCATTTTACTGTTTTACACGGCAGCATGTTGGAGCATCACGGCCCGTAACCCTGGCAAGCGCCCTCCGCAGCAGCCTCGTCCGGCACATCGTCGCGCGTGGCCGCCGTGCGCTGTCTGCCACGGAACCGAGGAATCGGCAGAGGAGTTCGACAAGCGCTACGAGAAGTACTTCAGCCGTGATGGCATCGACGGCTGGAGATCCGCAAGGGCATGAACGATCTGCTGGGTATGGATCTGGTGCCCAGCCCCAAGATCATCGAGGCCGGTCTGCGCGCCAGCCGTCGCGTCAACAGACATTGCCCTGGCCATCAGGTGGCTGGAGGGATGCAAGGACAAGTGCGGCGACCAGAAGGCCACCCTCTATCCCTACTTGCTGGAGAAGATCACTCCCACACTGCAGGAACTGGGCATCCCCAACCCATCGAGGAGCTGGGCTACGACAAGCCTGAGCTGGCCCTGAAGTCCGTGTACGATGCCTAAGCGGAGTACTCTAGTTTACACACACAGAACACAATATACACGTTACAGCGGACACTAGCTACCCATCCCAATGTATGGTGCGGAATGAACATGTTGTTGGATTGATAATAAATGGAGATTGGAGTAAGGCTACCACACCAGCACCAGGTTGTTTTCCCTGTTGGTTACGTAACACCCAGGTTAGGGAACTGCATTCGGACAGAGATAAACAAAGCGATTGATAGCAATTCGTTTATTGTCCGGCGACTATTTCCATTTGGACAGCAGCTCGGCCGCCTTATCCAGGTTCTCTTGCTTTTTGATGAAGCAGTAGCGCACAAAGTCCTCCCCCAGAGTTTGTTGGGTTCGCTGTAGAAGGCACTTGGCGGGATGCCCTGCAAGCCCATGTTCTTGGTCATCCACTTGGTAAACTTGTAATCCCGGTGCTTGTCCTGCTCAGAGCTCAAATCAATCTTGTCCGCCAGTGGTGACCAGTCTGCCAGCATAAAGTAGCCACCTTCGGGGATGGTGGGACGCATGCCGGCTTCGGACAGGAACTTGGCCATGAAGTCGCGCTTCTGCTTGAGCTCGCGCGGCAGGCTAAGGAAGTAGCTTTCCGGCTGACCCAAACGGGCCAGTTCTACCTCGAAACTGCGCGCAACGCCCTCCTGGAGCGGCGTCGGGCAGGTGTACACAGAGTTCTGGTGGACCATCTGCAGGTTACGAATCAGTTGAGCGGGTCCGTAAGCCCAGCCTATCTTCCATCCGGTCACTGAGAAGGTCTTTCCCGCTGAGCCCAGAGTGATGGTGCGGTCCCACATGCCAGGCAGGGTGCAGATACGGATGTGCTCCGCTCCGTCGAACACCAGCCACTCATACACCTCGTCCGAAACGCACAACACATTCCACTTGCGGCAGAGCTCGGCAATCCTTTCTAGTTCCTTCCGGTTGAAGACCTTTCCAATGGGATTGTGGGGTGTGTTTAGGATAATCATCTTTGTTTTGGAGTTGAACAAACTCTCGAATTCGGCATCGTCCAGCACCCAGTCAGCCGAGCTGATTGGTCCCTTTGTCTTGCGCTACAAATTAATGCATGTTAAAAGAGGGATCTTATTTTTCTATTAATTTCTTACCAATTTAAGGGGAACAAAGCGGGGCACTCCACCGGCCATCTTGACCATAGGCTCGTAGCAGTCAAAGAACGGTTCAATAATGATCACCTTCGTCGCCCACGTCCACATGACCCATTATGGTGGAGTAAAGAGCCTCGTAGGCGCCTGCTGTAATCAGGATGTCGCTTAGGGGATTTAGCTCCTTGCCGACGAGACCGCTATACAGCTTGGAGAGCGCATTGACCAGGCGCACATGACCGTAACCGCGAGTGTACTGATGCAGTAGAGGATTCTCGTCCTTGGCAATGTCGGCCAGCGAGTGGCGTAACGTACTCGGGGGCGGCGTCATCGGGAAAGCCCTGTCCCAGGTTCAAGGGCTTATATTGCATGGCCAGTGCAATGTACTCGTTCCAGACGCTGGGCGTGCTGCCTTGCAGTCGCTTGGGCAGATCAAATTTCTCCATATTACTGGCAGTTTGCTGGTGGCGAAGGACTTGTATCTGGAACTGCTCGCGAAGGCTTCTCTTGGCGGCGGAGAGGGCTAACTGGCAGCTGCGAAGCATCTGTAAAAAGGTGACTTTAGTGACTGATTGCTCCCCTTTCGCCTTATCACCGCGTGTTTGGTTTGTTTATTGCGCGATAAGCACGCACTTGGCCTGTCGTCTCTGTGGGTCTGATGTCTGATCACGAATGTAATAATAAACTATGTATATAACTGGTTAAATTTTAAATGCAATTGTTGGAGTTAAATGCTGGAGGCCTGCAATGCGCGGTGACGTTGCATAATGGCACTGAATTGTGATTAGACTAGCGGAATATCTATATATGCGATAGGATTTTGTTTTAAAGCGCTCACGCACACATATAAACAAAAATATGCAAATAAACAATTGCGTGGAACGTGAGTGCCGCAAAATACAAATGGTAATTAAATTCACTAAAAATCAGCTGCAGGAAGCAAAAACAATGACAGCTGTCCTTTGAGATTACAGATTTCCCAATTTAAATGATTGATAACGTCTTAAACGAGCTTTAATTTCACGATCATTTCTAGTTGGCAGCCTTGACCTTGAATACAAAATAACTCTTAACCAGACACGCAAAATAAATAGGTTCCTTAATTTAACAACAACTTTAACAACATCTTAGAATTAATTAACTTGAAACTCACAAAATAAGCTGCGAATTGTTTATAAATTTATAGCTGACTTAAAACACTGTTATCGATAAGCGACGACCAGGGATGCCATTCAAATCACGCACAAAGCAATCGGTCCATCGATAACCGACTTATATCGAAAGTAAATCGAATTCAAATTATAATTTTAGCATTGCCGCGATCTTTTCGTTGCAAGTATAATTTTTAGTCATATATTCCAATTTTTGGATTTAGTTGTAAGACTATGTCAACCCCAAACAAATCCTCATAAATGTAAAATGCATTTTCTTCCATTTTTCAAAAGTTTATTTATAAAAAATGCTTGTTATTGGTAGTTAATCAAGGGAGAAATCATCGTACAGCTAGTATAATTGACAAATTAATTGATTAATAACATATTAAGCATCGAAACAGTGTACATTTCATTGAGTGTAGAATTATCTGTAATGCTATAAAAAGAATTGAAGTTTGTTTTAGACCAATTTCGATTTTAAATGTTCGTTCTGCAGAGTTTTAACAAAGTAAAGCTACTAAACTTAAATCACAGATAACACTAAAGTGTTTGTTACGATATATGCATGTATATATATGTGTCTGTTTCTTTATATATATGTCACTATATATGTGTGGTCAAATCGGTTGATACAGGCCCGCTTTGCCTTTTTCCTTTCGTACGATTCCTTTGCTTGGAAATCATAGAACGCATAACTGACTTAAAGTTAAGATAGAAAACCGCTAATTCTAAAGAAATTGTGTTCTTGTCTGTGTAATGTGGTTTTGTTGCAGTAATTTAAGTGGCCACATTCCAATCCGCTGTTAAATGCAACAATTGGCTTAAGTACTTACGAAACAAAGGCTGATGCTCTGATGCTGGTTGGGACTTCAGTATGATCCTATTGTTTCCTCCTACTCGTCCTCTTCCATTGTGAATGGCACACGTTTTGCGAAACGCTAATGGCAAAAACGAATCAGAGGATATTGGCCCGGTTTCGGGATTCAATTTCAAACAAATAGTGTTATATAGAAGACCGAAAGTAAGAGACATTTCTCGATAAGTTGAAGTTCAATCGAAGAATCATCCAAGTTAATCCTATAGAATTGCAGGAACGTTGGTGGCCTGGATGCAATTGCAGAAAATCGAATGGCTTTCTGTTTGAAACTAAAAGTAGGAAACCCGAGCTTTATTCCTCTCCTTCTCTCTATTTGTGTTGATTCTGTGGGTGAAGTGAAGCTCCTAGACGTGCACCTCCGGGCAGTTCTTCGTCCTTGATCGATGTGTACTGCACTTCTTTTGCCACATTGTCGAACACCGGCGTTATCATGTATTTCAACTTGTCTCTACTTGACGTAGACGAGGGCCACCAGAAGTCCTAGCAGGATCATGGTGAGTACGATCAGCAGGAAAAATCAGAGTGGCCGTGTGGCCGCTGATGTGGGCCTGAGGTTGGAGATGAGACGCCTCCGGGTCGCCGTAGTGCGGCTCATCCTCGGCGGTGTTTAGGATTGTGGCAGCGGCGGCGATGGCGTCCGGCACACTGGAACCCATATCCATTTGCAGGAGGTGAGCGGGCTCGGCGTCCACGTGACCCGTCGAATGGAAGCACATCAGGCTGTCCTTGTTGCGCACCGTCCACCCCGGGTGGTGGTCATCCACGCGCGGAACGGAGCGGTGTGCGGCAGTCGGCAGGCGAAGGGATTGAGGTTGAAGTCTACGATCAAATTGGCCGTGCGGTTGGGGCGCTCCTCCAGCTCATTGAGCACCCGAAGATCGGTGGCTTCACGAAGCCGAACTTATTGGCGCTCCAGGTCGAGGAAGCGCCAGGTTGTTCAGGCAGCGCACCTCGAAGTTGAGGTCTCGCAGGTCGTTGTCGCCCAAATGGAGGTCCACGCAGCGAGGGCAGGTCGCAGAAGACTCTGCGATCCTTGAAGTGCGTGATCTCGTTCTGCTCCAGATGCAGCTTCTGCAACTTTACCAACTGGCTGTTCACAAAGATGTCGTGCAGATCCTCGCTCAGCTGCGGCGAGCTATTGTCCTCAAAAGCATCGGTGAGATGCAGACTCTGCAGATTAATAAAGTTCGAGAAGACGCGTGGGTGATGGTGGTTTCACCTCGTCTTCGTACCTCGAGATGCTCAGATTGTTGTGGTTGAGAATCAGGCGTTCCACGCGCGGTACATGGTGATAGCTCTTGCCGCGAATCTCGCGGATGTGATTGCTGCTCATGTCCACGATGCGCAGCTCTTTGTAGTTGTTGATGCTGCCAAAGACGTTCCACGGCAGCTCAGTGATCCGGTTGCCCGTGAAGATCAGCACCTCCACCTGGTCGGGCATAAATTCCAGCACGCTGGTGTTCACCAGTCCGGCGTTCGTGCAGTTCACCACGTACTGCATCTCGCTCTCGTACAGCTCCTTGCCACAACTGCACGCCGCCGGAAAGTTCGGTCCGCAGCTGGAGGAATTTTCACCCATGACTCCTCCTGCGCCGATCGCCAGGATAATGGCAGTGATGGCCACAACCTGGATCATTTTCCTCAGTTCGGTGGGTTGCATGATTTTACGTTTGCTGAAGCCTGTAAGTAATACAATGCAGACAACAATAATTTAATAAGGATTTACATTTTATTATTTATATTTGTTTTTCAAATAGTGTCTGTCCTGCAACTTAAGTTCCTATTAAATTTAGGTGTAAGGATTTTGAAGAAGAAATTGAATTGGATTAAAAAATTATCGGCTTGAGCCCAGATATTCTTTGGCCGTATGCTGTAGCAAAATGGTTTATTGGCTGATAATGCATTTTGTAGTGGCGCACATGCCTTAGGGATTTCCGAATTTGTACAGGTGCCTGACTAGCCATAGCCACCCCTTTTCCACGAACAGACAGCTTATTTATGCTCCACAAGTTGCAGATTTATGTGCTTATGAAAGCGGAGCATTGTGCCTCACCTCAGCGAAGAGGCTATCTTCTCCCATCCTCCGCAGCCCACTTCAATCGTCGGCCCACGCGGCGTATGGGTAATTTCTGTTTTCTGGCAAACTTTTCGGCGTCGGGGCACAACAAACGCCTGAAGGGCACTCCGGCGGACTGTGGCAGTTATCCAACCGCAACAGGAACAGAAACCGGAGGAGCAGCCTCTGTGATTATTTTTCGGCTTTTATTGCTATTTATACCCCTTACTCGTAGAGTTAAAAGGGTATACTAGATTCGTTGAATAGTATGTAACAGGCAGAAGGAAGCGATTCCGACCATATTCTTGATCAGGATCAATAGCCGAGTCTATCTGACCATGTCCGTCTGTCCGCCCGTCTGTCTGTTTGTCCGTCTGTCTTTCCGTCTGTCTGTCCGTCCGTATGAACGTCGAGATCTCAGGAACTATAAAAGCTAGAAAGTTGAGATAAGCATACAGACTCCAGAGACATAGACGCAGCGCAAGTTTGTCGATTCATGTTGCCACGCCCCCTCTAACGCCACAAACCGCCAAAAATGCCACGCCCATACTTTTGAAAAATGTTGTGAATTTTTTTCACATTTTTGTTCGTCTTGTAAATTTAACTCTATATACCAAAAATCTTTTTGCCACGCCCACTCTAACGCCCACAAACCGCAAAAAACGGTCAGTGTTGTAATTTCTCTTCACCAGCTGAGTAACGGGTATCAGATAGTCCGGGGAACCCGACTTTAGCGTTCTATCTTGTTGCTTAGTGGAAGCGAGTGTGTGTGAGTGTTTATGATCGAGCTTATGAAAAACGCAGTGGGTGGCAAGTAAAATATTAAAGGCTGGAGCCGAAACACTTAGCAAAGACAGTAGATCAAATGTGTATGTTTACCTAACCTAACCGGACAGTAAAATTTAGCAGACACTTAAAATTAAATTGGTCTTCCAAAAACGCAGAACCTCATTAAAGCCCAAATTGCTCCATCAAAAACAGAGACATCAATAAATTGCTTTAAACTTAATGGCTGACAACAAATTTTCGTTTTCGCCAATAATGAATACAGAAGAGGAATTTGGGGAAAAACAATAGAGTTCATGAAACCAAACACTGTAACAATGGGAATAGAAACAAATTGTGAGACCAATTAGTGTCGTTTAGACAAACGTTTTTTGCTCAATTTTAAGGTGGGCTGCTTAAAATTGGGGCAGATTTTTGTGAAAGCCAGATGGTTTGCAAGCCTTAAAGGATCCGGAATTCCATGGGGTTGCTGGAAAATGCTGCCCATTTGAAGTGAAACAGAATTGCCGGAATGAAGCCCCTATCCCGGCGTGAATTGGATCTCTGTGACCATTAATTTGCCTGTTAAGAGGGTGCTTTCAATTGGATGTTGCTGCTCTTGAACTAGGCGCCTGGCCAAGGGTCACTCGATGCTAATGAGCGAATCAAATTCCTGGCAGGAAAATTGAAAACTAACTGCGTTTTAATGGGCCCAGCAGGAGACCTTCGCTACTCACCAACAGAAGGCCACTTAATTATGGCGACTGGCAATTATGTAGCTTGTTTCCCAGACTACAATTTATGATGGTCTACCGTATGTAAATGAAGTTTACAAATTACCAAATTTACAAATATTTATCCGCCACAAAAACGAAAATATTTACCAATTAGTGCGAGTTAAGTGGAGTGTGAAATCATTCGATTTATGTTTAGTTTTTCTCTCTGCACTCACACTTTTCGACCATAAACGTTTGCTTCTCTCTTTTAGCCAAGGTTGAAAGGCACAAAGCTGCACTCCACTTGAATCTTCCGTTGCAAGTAAACGCTGCGTGTGTGTGAGTCACTTCCGGTTTGTCGGACTAACAAGCAGCCGCACTCTGTACCCCCTACCCCGCTGCCGTTTTACTTTAATTTCAACTTTTTTATGTCTTTGTTGTTGTTTGCTTTGTGTGTGTTTACTGTTGCAATCTCATACACCTTCAACGTGCCAGCCCACCAGCCCACCTACCCACCTGCCACCCCATCTCCACCCCCTTTGCTTTGCCACTGGGCATTCCACTGCAATAATAAGGCAAACAAACAGCATTTGTTCCTTCTTTACTGCACTCGGCTCGCTTCTCGCTGGAATTTATGCATGCGCGTAAAATAATAATAATACATAAAAGAAACAGCAGCAGCAGAAACAACAAAGCCAAACAACTACAATAACAGCGGCATAATGTGTATGTAACAAGCGCAAGTAAAATAATAATGCTGTAGCATTTTGTGTGTGTCTTTATACCCTTCCGAAGGGTATAACTCACTTAAGTGGAACTGTATGTCGATGGTTGTATAGTACATATACTAGATATCTTGCTGCGACAAGTTGACCTTAAGATGGCATGTCATTCAATGGAACTGTCCTTCAAGCCATTCATTTTCAAACTTGCATAGCAATATTTTCTTTATCTTGTCTAGCAAACTAATCCTCTCTATCTACTTATATATATAAATATATAGATAAAAGGGAGCTTCGTGACTTTATGCAATTTGTTACTCATAGATGGACTTTCTTCGGAAAGTTAAAGCAGCCTGTAAAGGTATGCCAAGCCTCGGTTTACGAAGCAAATATACCTTTCTTGTTTGTTGATATTTTTTCGATTTTTTTGTAAACGTGCTTTGCCTCTGCATGACTCCCGCTCTAATTCCTCCTCTGTCCCGCTCGTCCTTTAATTCGTTAGTGGTGAAGTGGCCAGCCACTTGGCAGTTGCAATACAAAGGAGCAGAAGGAGGAGCAGCAGCGGGCGGAGGAGCAGCAGGAGGAGGAGCACCAGGAGGAGTAGCTGCAGGAGCAGGAGCAGGTGGAAAATGGCGAGTATGGGAGTGGAATTGAAGGTGGTCCCTCAATTTGTAATGCACGATGAGAACGAGCTTTGGACGTCGGCTGGTGTGTGTGTGCGTGTGTGTGTCTGCGTGTGTGTGCGCGCGCGTGCATGTGTGGTTGACTTTGTGTGGTTGTTTGGTCTAATTAGAGCATAACTGTATGGTGGCATATGAATAGATGTGGCGGGGTGGTGTCAGACGATCCCAGAGAAATTCACAGCTGTACCCAAAATTCAGCTTATGCCAACAAATGACAGCCAATTAGGTTCACTTTCCACTATCCCATCGCCCACCATTTTCGCTTATCACCATCATTTGACATTTGCGAAAAACCGATTTTATCATATTTTCAGATTTTGCGTCGGTTTGCTTTGATCCGGAAATTTTCGTGGTAACTAGTTTAGAATGCAGATTTCACCTTTAAATTATTCACTGAAATGACAATACAGCTGACATAACCCATTTCAACCGTCTTTAAATATAGGTTAACTTCTTATATCAACTCCTAGTAGCAGTATAGCTCGGATTTCTCAACACTTAGTTTAAGCTCTTCTCATTAAATAACCGCACGCCCAATCAGGATCCCCTTAAAATTGCTGAGCAGATGTCTCCATTATCGCAGCTCTTCTCAATCGGATGCTGTGGCCAAGGCTCTTACCGGTTTTTCGCACTGAAGGCGATGCCACGCCCCCCACTTTTTGAGAAGGGAGTGGGTGTGGTTGAGAAAGGGGCGTCCTTGGGAGTTTCGCCAGTCAAATTTCATTGTTGGCACAACTCGTTGCATACTTTCGGGGCAACACTTGCGAATGAAAAGCTCTTCAGAGAGAATTTCGCAGCTGCAATCGCATCCAACTGGGTAAATGGAAGGACAGCAGAGTGGGGTGCAACTGGAGGTGGTGCTGGTGAAGTGCTGCTCGCCTCGCTGTGCCAACTGCATTACGAAATCCTAATGCGGCCAACAAGCGTTTAATGTCCTGCCCGGCAGTCATTAAGCGGGAGTGAGAAATGTTGAAATGTTTAAAAGCTTTTCGCCAACTCCGGCTACAGTTCCAGTTGCAGATTCTAGTGCAACTCCTGGTCCATTGCCAGTAGCCGAAAATGGCCAACTAACTGTTCTTGGGCTGGCAATAAATTTCAGCGGGTTGCCTGGGGTTTTTAAGTAGGCGAAGTACGGCTGCCAGCGAGAAAACACTAATCTAACATCAAGGAAATCGAGCCGTAGCTGCAATAAACTTAAGTGTAGGGGGAAACTAGTTCGAAGACTTTTTGGTACACTGCTCTGGTATCGTGCTCTCAAACTTTATGCCCATAAATCTATGAGGAAAGTAAAAGTTTCTGCACATGAAATAGACGCATATTCTACTTCGAAGCTTTTAAATGAATTAAATGCATTTAATGTATAGAATCTAGGTGGCTTTATCAGTGGCTTTATTTGATTTCTGATTCCTGGGCATATCTTTTTCCCCCAGTGTGGAGCTAAATTACGACAAAAACTGCTTTTCCATTTTGACGGCTTTGTTCTGGGTTGTTTATGCCCTCATTGACTGCGCGCGGAGCGAGACGCGAGTAAGTAGGCAACACTCGTCGGAGTTCCTCCCCTAGAGCCATCTCCTGTCCACTTCATCCATCCCATCCCAGCCCATCCCATTCCATCCAGCCCCTGGGCTCCCCGCTTGGCCATGTTCATTGTCAACCTGCTGGCGGTTGCTCAGATGCTGGCGCTGGCTTTTGAGGAGCGCGCTCTCCTTGCCAATGCAATTAAACGCGACTGCAGTCCCGGCATGGTTTACTATCCTGTCCTCTTGCGCGTCCTGGCTGCATGAAACTCAATTAGGAAAGTTCACCAGGAGCGGAAAATCGCGAGGGGTGCGGTGTTAAGGATGCAGGACGCAAGGCGGGGACGGGTGTCCGCCGCAATATGAAATTGGTGCACGTTGGCTTCATAATTTCATTATGAGTGCGCCGTGCAAAGTGCAAAATATACGAGTCTGACAGCATACAGAAGCCACAATGGCAGGGCGTTAAATGGGCGTGGCAGGAGCTGGAGGTGGAAGCGGAGATGGAGATGAAGGAGACGAAGGATCTCCTCACGCCATCGTGGCTTGGTCAGAGCCCTCGCATCCGCTTGGACTATGTAATTAGCAGGCAGCTAATTGCACTTCAATGGCCAAGGAAGTGGAGTTCCATCCCCGTCCCCCCCATTCTGGAGGCGGAAAGTCTGCGAAGTTTTTCACACGCCGAACGGAAAAGCTGCGGGGGAAATGTAAGGGAAATGTGAAAGTTGGCCAAGAGTGTGAATTGTGGCTTTGCGGTCTTTTTAAAGACACACTCATGCACCACCGGCAATATCGCAATGGTGTGGGGCATGGTGCAGACTCCAGGTTTATGATGTGGTTAACCAGTTGCAGGCGGGACGCACAGGGGGCGTGGCAGATTTGCTGAGGCAGGTCATTAGGTGAGTGGGTTCAATAGCGGGAAAGCGGAGAACACCTCGTATAATGGCATAAACCTGTGGAAAGCACGTGTTTTGCGAACTGCAATAAAATAATTTTAGCGGAAGTTTTATTTGCTACTTAGGGGTGTATTTTCTACTGCAAAAATGTTTACTCTGGGCCATAAAATTCTATTAGTTCGAAATACAGAATTAGTCATGGATTTTCTGCATAAAATTGACCTTTCAAGCCAAATTAGAGTTTTCTCTACAGCACTATTTCTTTAAAATCGCTTTAAAACTTTACGTTTTTCCTTCCATCTCCAGTGTGGCTTTAAAACGTAAATCCAATCCAAATTGGTAATTGGAATAAAAAAGCAGAAACGAGAAGCCCAGATGAACACACACTCACACACATATAGCCACACTCCTGTTCGAAACGAACGCATCGAAAGAGATGCAGATGCACAAACACCCGAAACACGTTGCCAACACTTGGCCAAGTGCATATAGCCAGGCAGAAAATTGCACGTGTTGCCAACAAGAACTGCAGCCACTACAATAACACCACATACAACAAGAACGACGGCAACAACAGTGGCAACAAAAATCCAAGCGGCATTTGCAATCCGTTTTCGAACAGCATTTATAGCATCAGCATACTGCGAGTCCTATTTCGCCTCCTAACAAGAATTGCTGTCAAAAATACATCGAATACTGAAGGGAAGCTGGTGTGCACCAGAGAACTGGCAAGCCACCGGCACCCTAGTGCACCCGGTAAACACCGGGTGTTTCAGCACCCGGGTGTTTGTAGACACTCTATTTTCAGCAAAGACAAACACCCGGGTGTTTTTGCCACCCGGGTGTCTTTTGTTACTTGCACAAAAACACCCGGGTGTCTGCTGAGCAACAAATTTAGGGTGAGTGACGCGCAAGCAACGATCGGCCGCAGGTACTTTTCTGTATGCATAAAATTTGTATGGGTGGAAGCGAGACGGTCTCAGAAATGAAGGGTGAAAGGGAACACCAAGAAAAAGGTCGAGCACATGTTTTGGCGTTTTGATGTCTCTAATATCTTAAGAAAAAACAATCTTATATATTATTAAATAATATTTATACATTATTAACACTATTCTATTTCTATTGTTTTTTCGCTTGTTTTTTCGCTTGTTTTTTTATTATACAATTTTATTTATTATAAAATTTTTTTATTATTATTTTAAAATTATACATTTATAAAGTTAAATATAGGAAGCCGATACTAAAAATTTTAACAAAACATATAATATAATATATAAAAAGAAAAGTCTATTTCGTGTTGTTTAAATTGCTGTAAAAAGAATGCAAAAATAGGAGATTTTGGGTATAATATATTTCGTTTTTCAGGAATTATGCTACCACGGCACTCGAGTGTCTACCAGACACCCGGGTGTTTTGGCGAGACACCCGGGTGTTTCCGAGAAATAAATGAGTGTTTTTGCCACTCATTCTTTTTGGGCACTTGCCTTTTTCTGCATGTTTGCCTTCCCTATCCTTCGTTATGAGTGGCGAGTGTGATCGGTACCCGCTACCTAGAGTGCCGCATTGATTCGGGTGCGCGCACACCAGGGTGCCTGCAGACACCCGAATATTTTGAGCGGGTGTTTGCAAGTACCGTCGTGACCGCGTGAGTGGCACCCGATACCAAATTTGTTGAGTGTGATTAAGGTGGCAAAAAGGCTACCCATGCAGTTCTTGGTGTGCACTGAAAGAAAATGAGTATACGAGACTAAAAAAAAAAATTTAAGATTTTTACAATACATTTACGAGGCAATTTTTTTCTTGTATTTCTTGAAATTAAACTTCAAAAAATGGTAACAATCGTGTTATATAGGGACTTGTTAAAAAATAAAGTCTATTTTTTAAATAACTAACGAATAATATTGTATTACGTTTAATGCACATTAAAAAACATTTTGAACTAATTTTTCTGTTATTTCAGTGCATAGCGGAATTTAGGAAGATGGAGAGAATGGGCACGCGACAATTACGAATTGCAGGGCTTGGCCGGAAATTCCCCTCACTTTTCCCAACCCCTTTTTGTTTCGCAAATTTATGCAAGAGAAGTCGCGGGCGAAACGCGGCCGAAACGCGATCAAAACGCGACCAACTCGCACGACACTTACCAATTGCATTAAAAGCGGTCGCATCGCAAACGCACAGCGCCTGCCGCCAAGCCACGCCCTTTTTGTATTCCTCCTCAAAAGGCATGTCGTATTTATTCTCTCGTTTGTGTTTTTCGAATGTTTTGGTTTCCCTCTCTTTTTGCCCAGCCGCTGTGCGACAAAGTTTTCGTTTGCATATATTTTGGGGCTGGTTTTTGTAGTTTTGGCTTTTTATTTGTCAAATGGAAAAACCTCAGCGGGTAGTGAAAAGCTCTGAATTCATAACACTTTTTGTTAGACTTATTTTCTGCGGTTCAAAGAGCTTTGAGTCCGCAAACGACGTGAAAATGTGTTTAATAAAACCATTAAATCCCCTTGAATGACCAATGATATTTAAAGTTTATGGGT
>NW_025225040.1:0-10003 GCF_016746235.2 Drosophila teissieri | reverse complement strand
TGATCAAAATACTGATATTTAAATCGCAAAAAAACAGAAAATCGATTTTCGGACAAAATCCAAAAATCATCATCAAAAATTGGAAATTTTTTTTTAAAAAAATGAATTTTTTTGGTAAACACAGTTCGATTGGAAATTTAATTACGAATTCAACGAGATATGACATTCCACATTTGGACCAATATTTCGAATGTTCTGATCAAAATACTGATATTTAAATCGCAAAAAAACAGAAAATCAATTTTCGGCCAAAATCCAAAAATCATCATCAAAAATTGGAAAAAAATTTTGAAAAAAATGCATTTTTTTTGGTAAACACAGTTCGATTGGAAATTTAATTACGAATTCAACGAGATATCACATTCCATATTTGGACAAATATTTCGAGTGTTCTGATCAAAATACTGATATTTAAATCGCAAAAAAACAGAAAATCAATTTTCGGCCCAAATCCAAAAATCATCATCAAAAATTGGAAAAAAATTTAAAAAAAAATCAATTTTTTTGGTAAACACAGTTCGATTGGAAATCTAATTACGAATTCAACGAGATATGACATTCCATATTTGGACCCATATTTCGAATGTTTTGATCAAAATACTGATATTTAAAACGCAAAAAAACAGAAAATCGATATTCGGACAAAATTCAAAAATCATCATCAAAAATTGGAAAATTTTTTTTAAAAAAATGCATTTTTTTTGGTAAACACAGTTCGATTGGAAATTTAATTACGAATTCAACAAGATATGACATTGCATATTTGGACCAATATTTCGAATGTTCTGATCAAAATACTAATATTTAAAACGCAAAAAAACAGAAAATCGATTTTCGGACAAAATCCAAAAATCATCATCAAAAATTGGAAAATTTTTTTTAAAAAAATGCATTTTTTTTGGTAAACACAGTTCGATTGGAAATTTAATTACGAATTCAACGAGATATGACATTCCATATTTGGACCCATATTTCGAATGTTTTGATCAAAATACTAATATTTAAAACGCAAAAAAACAGAAAATCGATTTTCGGACAAAATCCAAAAATCATCATCAAAAATTGAAAAAAAAATTTTAAAAAAATGCATTTTTTTTGGTACACACAGTTTGATTGGAAATTTAATTACGAATTCAACGAGATATCACATTCCATATTTGGACAAATATTTCGAGTGTTCTGATCAAAATACTGATATTTAAATCGCAAAAAAAACAGAAAATCAATTTTCGGCGCAAATCCAAAAATCATCATCAAAAATTGAAAAAAAAATTTTAAAAAAATGCATTTTTTTTGGTAAACACAGTTCGATTGGAAATTTAATTACGAATTCAACGAGATATGACATTCCATATTTGGACCAATATTTCGAATGTTCTGATCAAAATACTGATATTTAAATCGCAAAAAAACAGAAAATCGATTTTCGGACAAAATCCAAAAATCATCATCAAAAATTGGAAAATTTTTTTTAAAAAAATGCATTTTTTTTGGTAAACACAGTTCGATTGGAAATTTAATTACAAATTCAACGAGATATCACATTCCATATTTGGACCAATATTTCGAGTGTTCTGATCAAAATACTGATATTTAAATCGCAAAAAAACAGAAAATCAATTTTCGGACAAAATCCAAAAATCATCATCAAAAATTGGAAAATTTTTTTTAAAAAAATGCATTTTTTTTGGTAAACACAGTTCGATTGGAAATTTAATTACGAATTCAACGAGATATGACATTCCATATTTGGACCCATATTTCGAATGTTTTGATCAAAATACTGATATTTAAAACGCAAAAAAACAGAAAATCAATTTTCGGACAAAATCCAAAAATCATCATCAAAAATTGGAAAATTTTTTTTAAAAAATGCATTTTTTTTGGTAAACACAGTTCGATTGGAAATTTAATTACGAATTCAACGAGATATCACATTCCATATTTGGACCAATATTTCGAGTGTTCTGATCAAAATACAGATATTTAAATCGCAAAAAAACAGAAAATCAATTTTCGGACAAAATCCAAAAATCATCATCAAAAATTGGAAAATTTTTTTTAAAAAAATGCATTTTTTTTGGTAAACACAGTTCGATTGGAAATTTAATTACGAATTCAACGAGATATGACATTCCATATTTGGACCAATATTTCGAATGTTCTGATCAAAATACTGATATTTAAATCGCAAAAAAACAGAAAATCGATTTTCGGACAAAATCCAAAAATCATCATCAAAAATTGGAAAATTTTTTTTAAAAAAATGCATTTTTTTTGGTAAACACAGTTCGATTGGAAATTTAATTACAAATTCAACGAGATATCACATTCCATATTTGGACCAATATTTCGAATGTTCTGATCAAAATACTGATATTTAAATCGCAAAAAACAGAAAATCAATTTTCGGCCCAAATCCAAAAATCATCATCAAAAATTGGAAAATTTTTTTTAAAAAAATTCATTTTTTTTGGTAAACACAGTTTGATTGGAAATTTAATTACGAATTCAACAAGATATGACATTCCATATTTGGACCCATATTTCGAATGTTTTGATCAAAATACTGATATTAAAAACGCAAAAAAAAACAGAAAATCGATTTTCGGACAAAATCCAAAAATCATCATCAAAAATTGGAAAATTTTTTTTAAAAAAATGCATTTTTTTTGGTAAACACAAAAAAAATACCAATCGTAAATATTGCATTTTTGCCGAAAATCTGTTTTTCGTTTTTCTGTTTTTTACACAGCATTCAAAATTCAAAATAGTGGTCCAAATATGGAATGTTATAGCTCGTTGAGCTCGTATTTAAATTTCCAATCGAACGGTGTTTACAAATTGAAATTCTATTTTTTTCACATTTTTTGCAAATTTTGATGACCAAAATGGTAAAAAAAATGCGAAAATTTGGCCAAAAATTATTTAGACAAAATCGGTCCAAAAGTTATTTGTTTGGTTAGTATTGGTAATTAGGAGTAAAAAAATGTAATTTTTTTAACTTTCCGACCATTTTTGGCCAAGTTATACCGAAAATACCAATCGTAAATATTGCATTTTTGCCGAAAATCTGTTTTTCGTTTTTCTGTTTTTTTGCGAACTTTATTTTCACTATTTTTATCACAGCATTCGAAATAGTGGTCCAAATATGGAATGTTATACTCGTTGAGCTCGTATTTAAATTTCCAATCGAACGGTGTTTACAAATTGAAATTCTATTTTTTTTACATTTTTTGCAAATTTTGATGAACAAAATGGTAAAAAAAATGCGAAAATTTGGCCAAAAATTATTTTGACAAAATCGGTCCAAAAGTTATTTGTTTGGTTAGTATTGGTAATTAGGAGTAAAAAAATGTAATTTTTTTAACTTTCCGACCATTTTTGGCCAAGTTATACCGAAAATACCAATCGGAAATATTGCATTTTTGCCGAAAATCTGTTTTTCGTTTTTCTGTTTTTTTGCGAACTTTATTTTCACTATTTTTATCACAGCATTCGAAATAGTGGTCCAAATATGGAATGTTATACCTCGTTGAGCTCGTATTTAAATTTCCAATCGAACGGTGTTTACAAATTAAAATTCTATTTTTTTCACATTTTTTGCAAATTTTGATGAACAAAATGGTAAAAAAAATGCGAAAATTTGGCCAAAAATTATTTTGACAAAATCGGTCCAAAAGTTATTTGTTTGGTTAGTATTGGTAATTAGGAGTAAAAAAATGTAATTTTTTTAACTTTCCGACCATTTTTGGCCAAGTTATACCGAAAATACCAATCGTAAATATTGCATTTTTGCCGAAAATCTGTTTTTTGTTTTTCTGTTTTTTTGCGAACTTTATTTTCACTATTTTTATCACAGCATTCGAAATAGTGGTCCAAATATGGAATGTTATAGCTCGTTGAGCTCGTATTTAAATTTCCAATCGAACGGTGTTTACAAATTGAAATTCTATTTTTTTCACATTTTTTGAAAATTTTGATGAACAAAATGGTAAAAAAAATGCGAAAATTTGGTTAAAAATTATTTTGACAAAATCGGTCCAAAAGTTATTTGTTTGGTTAGTATTGGTAATTAGGAGTAAAAAAATGTAATTTTTTTAACTTTCCGACCATTTTTGGCCAAGTTATACCGAAAATACCAATCGTAACTATTGCATTTTTGCCGAAAATCTGTTTTTCGTTTTTTTTTTTTTTGCGAACTTTATTTTCACTATTTTTATCACAGCATTCGAAATAGTGGTCCAAATATGGAATGTTATACCTCGTTGAGCTCGTATTTAAATTTCCAATCGAACGGTGTTTACAAATTGAAATTCTATTTTTTTCACATTTTTTGAAAATTTTGATGAACAAAATGGTAAAAAAAATGCGAAAATTTGGGTAAAAATTATTTAGACAAAATCGGTCCAAAAGTTATTTGTTTGGTTAGTATTGGTAATAAGGAGTAAAAAAATGTAATTTTTTTAACTTTCCGACCATTTTTGGCCAAGTTATACCGAAAATACCAATCGTAAATATTGCATTTTTGCCGAAAATCTGTTTTTCGTTTTTCTGTTTTTTTGCGAACTTTATTTTCACTATTTTTATCACAGCATTCGAAATAGTGGTCCAAATATGGAATGTTATAGCTCGTTGAGCTCGTATTTAAATTTCCAATCGAACGGTGTTTACAAATTGAAATTCTATTTTTTTTACAATTTTTGCAAATTTTGATGAACAAAATGGTAAAAAAAATGCGAAAATTTGGCCAAAAATTATTTTGACAAAATCGGTCCAAAAGTTATTTGTTTGGTTAGTATTGGTAATTAGGAGTAAAAAAATGTAATTTTTTTAACTTTCCGACCATTTTTGGCCAAGTTATACCGAAAATACCAATCGTAAATATTGCATTTTTGCCGAAAATCTGTTTTTCGTTTTTCTGTTTTTTTGCGAACTTTATTTTCACTATTTTTATCACAGCATTCGAAATAGTGGTCCAAATATGGAATGTTATACCTCGTTGAGCTCGTATTTAAATTTCCAATCGAACGGTGTTTACAAATTGAAATTCTATTTTTTTCACATTTTTTGCAAATTTTGATGAACAAAATGGTAAAAAAAATGCGAAAATTTGGCCAAAAATTATTTTGACAAAATCGGTCCAAAAGTTATTTGTTTGGTTAGTATTGGTAATTAGGAGGAAAAAAATGTAATTTTTTTAACTTTCCGACCATTTTTGGCCAAGTTATACCGAAAATACCAATCGTAAATATTGCATTTTTGCCGAAAATCTGTTTTTTGTTTTTCTGTTTTTTTGCGAACTTTATTTTCACTATTTTTATCACAGCATTCGAAATAGTGGTCCAAATATGGAATGTTATAGCTCGTTGAGCTCGTATTTAAATTTCCAATCGAACGGTGTTTACAAATTGAAATTCTATTTTTTTTACATTTTTTGCAAATTTTGATGAACAAAATGGTAAAAAAAATGCGAAAATTTGGCCAAAAATTATTTTGACAAAATCGGTCTAAAAGTTATTTGTTTGGTTAGTATTGGTAATTAGGAGTAAAAAAATGTAATTTTTTTAACTTTCCAAACATTTTTGGCCAGGTTATACCGAAAATACCAATCGTAAATATTGCATTTTGGCCGAAAATCTGTTTTTTGTTTTTCTGTTTTTTGCGAACTTTATTTTCACTATTTTTATCACAGCATTCGAAATAGTGGTCCAAATATGGGATGTTATAGCTCGTTGAGCTCGTATTTAAATTTCCAATCGAACGGTGTTTACAAATTGAAATTCTATTTTTTTTACATTTTTTGCAAATTTTGATGAACAAAATGGTAAAAAAAATGCGAAAATTTGGCCAAAAATTATTTTGACAAAATCGGTCCAAAAGTTATTTGTTTGGTTAGTATTGGTAATTAGGAGGAAAAAAATGTAATTTTTTTAACTTTCCGACCATTTTTGGCCAAGTTATACCGAAAATACCAATCGTAAATATTGCATTTTGGCCGAAAATCTGTTTTTTGTTTTTCTGTTTTTTGCGAACTTTATTTTCACTATTTTTATCACAGCATTCGAAATAGTGGTCCAAATATGGGATGTTATAGCTCGTTGAGCTCGTATTTAAATTTCCAATCGAACGGTGTTTACAAATTGAAATTCTATTTTTTTTACATTTTTTGCAAATTTTGATGAACAAATGGTAAAAAAAATGCGAAAATTTGGCCAAAAATTATTTTGACAAAATCGGTCTAAAAGTTATTTGTTTGGTTAGTATTGGTAATTAGGAGTAAAAAAATGTAATTTTTTTAACTTTCCAAACATTTTTGGCCAAGTTATACCGAAAATACCAATCGTAAATATTGCATTTTGGCCGAAAATCTGTTTTTTGTTTTTCTGTTTTTTGCGAACTTTATTTTCACTATTTTTATCACAGCATTCGAAATAGTGGTCCAAATATGGAATGTTATAGCTCGTTGAGCTCGTATTTAAATTTCCAATCGAACGGTGTTTACAAATTGAAATTCTATTTTTTTTACATTTTTTGCAAATTTTGATGAACAAAATGGTAAAAAAAATGCGAAAATTTGGCCAAAAATTATTTTGACAAAATCGGTCCAAAAGTTATTTGTTTGGTTAGTATTGGTAATTAGGAGTAAAAAAATGTAATTTTTTTAACTTTCCGACCATTTTTGGCCAAGTTATACCGAAAATACCAATCGTAAATATTGCATTTTTGCCGAAAATCGGTTTTTCGTTTTTCTGTTTTTTTGCGAACTTTATTTTCACTATTTTTATCACAGCATTCGAAATAGTGGTCCAAATATGGAATGTTATACCTCGTTGAGCTCGTATTTAAATTTCCAATCGAACGGTGTTTACAAATTGAAATTCTATTTTTTTCACATTTTTTGCAAATTTTGATGAACAAAATGGTAAAAAAAATGCGAAAATTTGGCCAAAAATTATTTTGACAAAATCGGTCCAAAAGTTATTTGTTTGGTTAGTATTGGTAATTAGGAGTAAAAAAATGTAATTTTTTTAACTTTCCGACCATTTTTGGCCAAGTTATACCGAAAATACCAATCGTAAATATTGCATTTATGCCGAAAATCTGTTTTTCGTTTTTCTGTTTTTTTGCGAACTTTATTTTCACTATTTTTATCACAGCATTCGAAATAGTGGTCCAAATATGAAATGTTATACCTCGTTGAGCTCGTATTTAAATTTCCAATCGAACGGTGTTTACAAATTAAAATTCCATTTTTTTCACATTTTTTGAAAATTTTGATGAACAAAATGGTAAAAAAAATGCGAAAATTTGGCCAAAAATTATTTAGACAAAATCGGTCCAAAAGTTATTTGTTTGGTTAGTATTGGTAATTAGGAGTAAAAAAATGTAATTTTTTTAACTTTCTGACCATTTTTGGCCAAGTTATACCGAAAATACCAATCGTAAATATTGCATTTTTGCCGAAAATCTGTTTTTCGTTTTTCTGTTTTTTTGCGAACTTTATTTTCACTATTTTTATCACAGCATTCGAAATAGTTATCCAAATATGGAATGTTATACCTCGTTGAGCTCGTATTTAAATTTCCAATCGAACGGTGTTTACAAATTGAAATTCTATTTTTTTCACATTTTTTGCAAATTTTGATGAACAAAATGGTAAAAAAAATGCGAAAATTTGGCCAAAAATTATTTTGACAAAATCGGTCCAAAAGTTATTTGTTTGGTTAGTATTGGTAATTAGGAGTAAAAAAATGTAATTTTTTTAACTTTCCGACCATTTTTGGCCAAGTTATACCGAAAATACCAATCGTAAATATTGCATTTATGCCGAAAATCTGTTTTTCGTTTTTCTGTTTTTTTGCGAACTTTATTTTCACTATTTTTATCACAGCATTCGAAATAGTGGTCCAAATATGAAATGTTATACCTCGTTGAGCTCGTATTTAAATTTCCAATCGAACGGTGTTTACAAATTAAAATTCCATTTTTTTCACATTTTTTGAAAATTTTGATGAACAAAATGGTAAAAAAAATGCGAAAATTTGGCCAAAAATTATTTAGACAAAATCGGTCCAAAAGTTATTTGTTTGGTTAGTATTGGTAATTAGGAGTAAAAAAATGTAATTTTTTTAACTTTCTGACCATTTTTGGCCAAGTTATACCGAAAATACCAATCGTAAATATTGCATTTTTGCCGAAAATCTGTTTTTCGTTTTTCTGTTTTTTTGCGAACTTTATTTTCACTATTTTTATCACAGCATTCGAAATAGTTATCCAAATATGGAATGTTATACCTCGTTGAGCTCGTATTTAAATTTCCAATCGAACGGTGTTTACAAATTGAAATTCTATTTTTTTCACATTTTTTGCAAATTTTGATGAACAAAATGGTAAAAAAAATGCGAAAATTTGGCTAAAAATTATTTTGACAAAATCGGTCCAAAAGTTATTTGTTTGGTTAGTATTGGTAATTAGGAGTAAAAAATGTAATTTTTTTAACTTTCCGACCATTTTTGGCCAAGTTATACCGAAAATACCAATCGTAAATATTGCATTTTTGCCGAAAATCTGTTTTTCGTTTTTCTGTTTTTTTGCGAACTTTATTTTCACTATTTTTATCACAGCATTCGAAATAGTGGTCCAAATATGGAATGTTATACCTCGTTGAGCTCGTATTTAAATTTCCAATCGAACGGTGTTTACAAATTGAAATTCTATTTTTTTCACATTTTTTGCAAATTTTGATGAACAAAATGGTAAAAAAAATGCGAAAATTTGGCCAAAAATTATTTTGACAAAATCGGTCCAAAAGTTATTTGTTTGGTTAGTATTGGTAATTAGGAGTAAAAAAATGTAATTTTTTTAACTTTCCAAACATTTTTGGCCAAGTTATACCGAAAATACCAATCGTAAATATTGCATTTTGGCCGAAAATCTGTTTTTTGTTTTTCTGTTTTTTGCGAACTTTATTTTCACTATTTTTATCACAGCATTCGAAATAGTGGTCCAAATATGGAATGTTATAGCTCGTTGAGCTCGTATTTAAATTTCCAATCGAACGGTGTTTACAAATTGAAATTCTATTTTTTTTACATTTTTTGAAAATTTTGATGAACAAAATGGTAAAAAAAATGCGAAAATTTGGTTAAAAATTATTTAGACAAAATCGGTCCAAAAGTTATTTGTTTGGTTAGTATTGGTAATTATTTTTTTTTCGTTTACAAATTATTCCCTACTTCTTTTGGTTTAATTTTAGTTAGACGTACCTTGATCTACCGAGACCCCGCAGCCCAGAGCCCGCACCCCGCAGCCCAGACCCCGCACCCCGCAGCCCAGATCCCGCACCCCGCAGCCCAGACCACGCTGCCCGCATTTTACATTTTACATTTTTTTTACGTTTACAAATTATTCCCTACTTCTTTTGGTTTAATTTTAGTTAGACGTACCTTGATCTACCGAGACCCCGCAGCCCAGAGCCCGCACCCCGCAGCCCAGACCCCGCACCCCGCAGCCCAGATCCCGCAGCCCAGACCACGCTGCCCGCATTTTACATTTTACATTTTTTTACGTTTACAAATTATTCCCTACTTCTTTTGGTTTAATTTTAGTTAGACGTACCTTGATCTACCGAGACCCCGCACCCCGCAGCCCAGACCCCGCACCCCGCAGCCCGCATTTTACATTTTACTTATTTGTGGTGCGGGGTTTGGGGGCTTTTTCGCCATAACTTTGCCAAAAATGGCCGCACAGCTAAAATAATGACTGTTTTGTGCTGCTAATAAACATAGCTAACAATGTCCATCCATACTTTTTCGATTTAAAAAAAAAAAAAATTGAAAAATTTTGGATTTTTCGATAAGGGGTCCGCGATGCGGGGTGTGGGGTGCGGGGTTTGGGAGCTTTTTCGCTATAACTTGGCCAAAAATGGGCGCACATCTGAAGACTGTTTTGTGCTGATAATAAACATTGCTAACTATGTCCATCCATACTTTTGCGTGGT
>NW_025225039.1:0-18378 GCF_016746235.2 Drosophila teissieri | reverse complement strand
AATTCTATTTTTTCACATTTTTTGCAAATTTGATGAATGGTAAAAAAAAATGCGAAATTTGGCACAAAATTATTTTGACAAAATCGGTCAAAAGTTATTTGTTTGGTTAGTATTGGTAATTAGGAGTAAAAAAAAGTAATTTTTTTAACTTTCCGACCATTTTTGGCAAGTTATACCGAAAATACCAATCGTAATATTGCATTTTTGCCGAAAATCTGTTTTTCGTTTTCTGTTTTTTTGCTAACTTTATTTTCACTATTTTATCACAGCATTCGAAATAGTGGTCCAAATATGGAATGCTATACCTCGTTGAGCTCGATTTAATTATTCCAATCGAACGGTGTTTACAATTTGAAATTCTATTTTTTTCACATTTTTTGCAAATTTTGATGATCAAAATGGTAAAAAAAATGCGAAAATTTGGCCAAAAATTATTTTGACAAAATCGGTCCAAAAGTTATTTGTTTGGTTAGTATTGGTAATTAGGAGTAAAAAAATGTAATTTTTTTAACATTCCGACCATTTTTGGCCAATTTATACCGAAAATACCAATCGTAAATATTGCATTTTTGCCGAAAATCTGTTTTTCTGTTTTTTTGCTAACTTTATTTTCACTATTTTTATCACAGCATTCGAAATAGTGGTCCAAATATGGAATGCTATACCTCGTTGAGCTCGTATTTAAATTTCCAATCGAACGGTGTTTACAAATTGAAATTCTTTTTTTTTCACATTTTTTGCAAATTTTGATGATCAAAATGGTAAAAAAAATGCGAAAATTTGGCCAAAAATTATTTTGACAAAATCGGTCCAAAAGTTATTTGTTTGGTTAGTATTGGTAATTAGGAGTAAAAAAATGTAATTTTTTTTAACTTTCCGACCATTTTGGCCAAGTTATACGAAAATACCAATCGTAAATATTGCATTTTTGCCGAAAATCTGTTTTTCGTTTTTCTGTTTTTTTTGCGAACTTTATTTTCACTATTTTTATCACAGCATTCGAAATAGTGGTCCAAATATGGAATGTTATACCTCGTTGAGCTCGTATTTAAATTTCCAATCGAACGGTGTTTACAAAATTGAAATTCTATTTTTTTCACATTTTTTGCAAATTTTGATGATCAAAATGGTAAAAAAATGCGAAAATTTGGCCAAAAATTATTTTGACAAAATCGGTCCAAAAGTTATTTGTTTGGTTAGTATTGGTAATTAGGAGTAAAAAATGTAATTTTTTTAACTTTCCGACCATTTTTGGCCAAGTTATACCGAAAATACCAATCGTAAATATTGCATTTTTGCCGAAAATCTGTTTTTCGTTTTTCTGTTTTTTTGCGAACTTTATTTTCACTATTTTTATCACAGCATTCGAAATAGTGGTCCAAATATGGAATGTTATACCTCGTTGAGCTCGTATTTAAATTTCAATCGAACGGTGTTTACAATTTGAAATTCTATTTTTTCACATTTTTTGCAAATTTTGATGATCAAAATGGTAAAAAAAATGCGAAAATTTGGCCAAACATTATTTTGACAAAATCGGTCCAAAAGTTATTTGTTTGGTTAGTATTGGTAATTAGGAGTAAAAAAATGTAATTTTTTTAACTTTCCGACCATTTTTGGCCAAGTTATACCGAAAATACCAATCGTAAATATTGCATTTTTGCCGAAAATCTGTTTTTCGTTTTTCTGTTTTTTTGCTAACTTTATTTTCACTATTTTTATTACAGCATTCGAAATAGTGGTCCGAATATGGAATGTTATACCTCGTTGAGCTCGTATTTAAATTTCCAATCGAACGGTGTTTACAATTTGAAATTCTATTTTTTCACATTTTTTGCAAATTTTGATGATCAAAATGGTAAAAAAAATGCGAAAATTTGGCCAAAAATTATTTTGACAAAATCGGTCCAAAAGTTATTTGTTTGGTTAGTATTGGTAATTAGGAGTACAAAAATGTAATTTTTTTAACTTTCCGACCATTTTTGGCCAAGTTATACCGAAAATACCAATCGTAAATATTGCATTTTTGCCGAAAATCTGTTTTTCTGTTTTTTTGCTAACTTTATTTTCACTATTTTTATCACAGCATTCGAAATAGTGGTCCAAATATGGAATGCTATACCTCGTTGAGCTCGTATTTAAATTTCCAATCGAACGGTGTTTACAATTTGAAATTCTATTTTTTTCACATTTTTTGCAAATTTTGATGATCAAAATGGTAAAAAAAATGCGAAAATTTGGCCAAAAATTATTTTGACAAAATCGGTCCAAAAGTTATTTGTTTGGTTAGTATTGGTAATTAGGAGTAAAAAAATGTAATTTTTTTAACTTTCCGACCATTTTTGGCCAAGTTATACCGAAAATACCAATCGTAAATATTGCATTTTTGCCGAAAATCTGTTTTTCTGTTCTTTTGCTAACTTTATTTTCACTATTTTTATCACAGCATTCGAAATAGTGGTCCAAATATGGAATGCTATACCTCGTTGAGCTCGTATTTAAATTTCCAATCGAACGGTGTTTACAAATTGAAATTCTATTTTTTTCACATTTTTTGCAAATTTTGATGATCAAAATGGTAAAAAAAATGCGAAAATTTGGCCAAAAATTATTTTGACAAAATCGGTCCAAAAGTTATTTGTTTGGTTAGTATTGGTAATTAGGAGTACAAAAATGTAATTTTTTTAACTTTCCGACCATTTTTGGCCAAGTTATACCGAAAATACCAATCGTAAATATTGCATTTTTGCCGAAAATCTGTTTTCGTTTTTCTTTTTGCGAACTTTATTTTCACTATTTTTATCACAGCATTCGAAATAGTGGTCCAAATATGGAATGTTATACCTCGTTGAGCTCGTATTTAAATTTCCAATCGAACGGTGTTTACAAATTGAAATTCTATTTTTTCACATTTTTTGCAAATTTTGATGATCAAAATGGTAAAAAAATGCGAAAATTTGGCCAAAAATTATTTTGACAAAATCGGTGTACGGATTATGAGCGGAGTCACCCGGTGCTTCAGCTGTCTTAACAGCGGATTAACATTTTATATATCGATGCTAATTGAACTGAACTGTATTCTTTCTTTCTCTCTTGTAATTTGCGGTCATAGCGATCAGACGTGATTTTTGTATATGAAGAAATAAATGAAGTTAAATAGTGTATATATGATTCTTATTTGCGAACCCCATTACAATGATGTCAAAGCAGTGAGGCATCACAACTATTCATTGGTGGCCCATGAGGGGAACCTTGCTCATAAGAATCATAATTAATAATTGCTAAAAGCTGTTTGGCAATTTTATCTTCGTGGTCGGCTTCATCCAGATAAATCACCGTGCCTACGTTTTCTATCGCGCTCGCTCTCATCACGACAGAGCAGTATACGCAAACATTCGCGCTCGCTCTCATCACGACAGAGCTAAGTCCCGTTGCCCTTCGATTCCGTTAGATTTGCCGGAATCTCTGCCAACTCAAAAAAACAAGACGTCAAAGAAGAACACCGATAACATACGAGCATTTGTGCATATTACATACAGTGGAGCAACGTCAGTATAAACAATGTCGAAATTTGATCAACTGGTGCGAGTTCAAACTGACCGCATTGAGTCTTTGAAGCGCTTGTTCAGTAATGTGAAAAAAGACTCGAGTGCGCGGAAAACGGAAATATATTTCGAAAAACGTTTGAATCAAATCGACGAGTTTAACAAAGAATTTCATCAGGCGCATCACACACTTATATGCATGGCAGACTACGAAGAAAGTGTGTATAAGCAACAAAATACAATCAGCCAATTCGAAGACCTGGGCATGGAAGTTTACTGTTTCGTGGCCGAAGAAAAGAAACGAATTTATCCAGGCACAGTGACGCACAACGAATCAGCTAACTCTACAATAACAACACATGTAGAGGAAGTACGGATACCACTGCCAAAATTACCAGTTCCGAAATTCTCTGGCAACTGCGCGGACTGGCCAAGTTTTCATGATGCATTTTTACGCTTAATTCACAATAATGAGCGTCTGGATAAGATTCAAAGGTTCCATTTTTTAAAGGAAGCATTACCAGTAGGCCTGGACAACGACATTCGCCAAATCGCTTTAACTGAAGCAAACTATGAAGTCGCTTGGACCACACTTCTACAACGATATAACAACCCACGAATTGTGTTCGCCAGCCATATGAACATGCTCTACAACTTACCGAATCTTTCGAAAGAAAAATCTGCTGACATACGGTCTATGGTTAGCACAGTCAACGTCTGCATTGCCGCTTGCAATACCGTCAAGGCGCCACTACAGGGAGGAGATTTTTGGTTGACTCATTATCTAACAACCAAACTACCCAAAGACACTCACACAGCTTGGGAGCATCATCTGGGCAGCAAGATTGACGTTCCTTCATACAAAGATCTGCAACAGTTCCTCAATGATCGACTTGTTACGTTAGACGCTATTGAAAGCCGTAACGCGTGCAGCGGCATGAAACAGTCAAATGAAACTTCAGACGGTACTAAACGCGTGCGTGTGCACAGCGCCCACACCAGGTCGGGTGCTTCCGCGTCCGCTTGCTATCATTGTGGCAACTTACACATACTTCGAAGATGTCCGCAATTTCTTTCAATGGATTGCTACCAACGGAAGGAAGTGGCCAGCAAGGCAAAATTGTGTCTCAATTGCCTGGGAAAATCGCACACACAAGCAAGCTGCCCCAGCAACAAGAATTGTCTTCATTGTGGTCAACGTCATCACACGATGTTACATTTTCCAGCAACACAGCCAACGCTGATACCCTCCTCGACATCATGCCAAAGTTCAGCAGCCAGTTCAGATGCCAAGCCGACTCTACAGTGCATGTCAACTACAACTTCATCTATGACTCATCGAAAGGTACTACTAGCAACAGCTCGGGTTGTACTCAGTAACACACAGACAGGATGCCAGGCCACGGTAAACGCGCTTCTTGACCAAGGATCGGAAGCAACTATCATTTCGGAGCATGCTGTACAGTCTCTCCAGCTCTCCCGAAGCACAACTCGCACTTCAATCACCGGAGTCGGTCAAGATTCAGGACGACGCTGCAAATTCATCGTAAGTTGTTCGGTGCAAACAGCAACTAACCCAAATTTCTCGTTAAAGGTCGACGATGCTTATGTTTTGAACACGTTGACATCACACATGCCAAGTCAAAGTTTTCCAGCAGGAAACTGGAGTCATATCCATGGTCTCATGCTCGCAGACCCCTATTATTATAGATCCAAGCGAATCGATATCATTTTTGGAGCCGACCTTATGGCACAACTCTTGTTACCTGGAACTAAGATTGGCTTGCCAAACGAACCCATAGCGCAGAATACTCAACTCGGATGGGTTCTGTTAGGCAATGTTGGCAACACGCATATTACACGCCACATTCGATGTAATCATGCCATAATAAACTCCGAAGAGCTGCTTAAGGTATTTTGCGAGGTAGAATCAGTTCCAGAACGCCCAAAGCTCTCCAAAGAAGATCAATGGTGCGAGTCTTTCTTTAAGCAGACCCATCAACGTCAACCAGACGGCAGTTATCAAGTCCGTTTGCCATTCAAGAGGAACTTTGACCCCAGTATGACGCTCGGAAAATCTCATCAGATCGCCCTGAACAGATATCTTCAACTCGAAAGGCGCCTTCAAAGGGACCCAGACAAATGGATCAGATACTGCAAAGGAATTGAAGAATATTTTCAACTAGGTCAAATCACGTTGGCAGAGACGAGCGAAAACTCAACCATAACCACGGATTCCTACGGTCGGCATGTTGCATCATGCGTGCTACCACATCATGCAGTTTTCAAAGAAGAAAGCCTCACCACAAAACAACGTATCGTTTTTGACGCATCGGCCCGGACCTCAAATGGCAGATCGTTAAACGATGTACTATGTGTAGGTCCCACGCTGCAAAATGATCTGCCAGCCGTTCTCTTGAATTGGAGACAATATCAGTTTGTTTTCACTGCCGATATACAACGAATGTATCGCTGTATCAATGTCCACCCTGATGACACGCAGTACCAGAGGATTTTATGGCGGGCGGCGGATGGAGTCATCAAACAGCATTGCTTAACTACCGTCACGTTTGGAACAGCGTCTGCACCTTATACAGCTATAAGAGTCATCCATCAAATAGCTGAAGACACACAGACAAAATATCCTATGGCATCCAACGTTCTCAAAAATGAGATATATGTCGACGACATTCTCTCAGGCGATCATTCACAAGAGGCAGCAATACGGAAAAGTTTGCAAACTATGCTAGCTTTAAAATCCTCTGGCATGGAGCTACGAAAATGGGCTAGTAATGACCAGGATCTGATGGCAACGATACCTCTCGAGCATCGATGCAAGCAGACATCCCTCAGTTGGGACAATGCGGACACCATCAAAACACTGGGTATGTACTGGTTGCCCAAGCAAGATTGCTTCACTTATAAATTACTAGCAAATACTCCAGCCGGTATAACAAAACGAGAAATCCTATCGACCATAGCACGTTTATTTGATCCTCTTGGATTAATCGCTCCAGTTGTAATTTCAGCAAAGATTATATTGAAAGAAATCACACTAGCGAAGCAATATCGCGAGGACGGATCGAGTACATCACTGGATTGGGATGAGCCAGTTCCCAACACCATTGCCGTCAAATGGCAACAATTTCGACAGCAACTAATGAAGGTTAAGACGATCAAAATACCACGCAGCGTCAAATTTACGCCACTATTTAGTAGTGAGATACAACTGCACACCTTTTGCGATGGATCCTCCAGTGCTTACGCAGCAGCAGTGTATGCACGCACCCAACAGTCTGATGGGACTTTCTATACAACGCTCATCGTCGCAAAATCAAAAATTTCGCCAACCAAGCCGTTAACAATACCGCGCACTGAGCTATGCGGTGCAGTATTAGCTACCAAACTCACCAAATGGGTGCTGGAGAATAACCGATGGACCAATGCACATATATCTACCTTTTACTGGACCGATGCTACCATTGTTCTGCACTGGATTAAAGGAGACATTACTAGGTGGAAAACGTTTGTAGCCAACCGAGTGTCTTACATTCTCGACCACACCTCAGCGGCTCAGTGGCACCACATAGACACATCGGAAAACCCAGCAGATTGCGCAACCAGAGGCTTACCACCGAGCCAAATACCTGATATTTGGTGGCATGGCCCATCCTGGCTATGCAAACCACACAATATTTGGCCAAACACGCAATCACAATTGCTCAATCCAGAAGAACGGGATCTGGAGGCCAAATCCATAAAAATTAGAGCCTTCACTACCTTGTCAGACACAAAGGATTCTATTATTGACCGATTCTCGTCGTATACAAAACTGCTACGTGTCACGGCATACATGTTACGATTCTGCCACAATGCTCATGCTCGAGCACAACGAAGTCACGGATCACTCTCTCCTGACGAGCTGGATGAGGCCCTGTGCTGCATAGCTCGCCTTGCACAATCCGATACATTTCACGCCGACATCCAAGCGCTTAAAAGGAACAAGCCGTTACCACCCCGTAGCACACTTTCAAATCTTACACCGTTTCTTGACAACAATATCTTGAGGATTCGTGGCCGTCTCAAGCATTCAAATCTCTCTTTTTCTCGAAAACATCCAATTATATTACCTCATTGTCACCTATTTACAGATTTGGTAATTCAACACTCTCATCAGCTCACTCTACATGGCGGCGCTCAATTAACACTGGCTCACATACGCTACAAATTCTGGATTCCCAGAGGCAGACAAGCAGTCAGGCGAATCATCCGAAATGCGTCACATGTTTTAAGGTAGCTCCAGTCGTAGCGAAGCAATTGATGGGTGACTTGCCATTACATCGAGTCAACCCCCAACTCGTCCGTTCATTACAACAGGAGTTGACTACACTGGTGCGATTGAACTTCAAGCCGCGCGTGTACGAGGATCAACCACCTACAAAGGCTATGTAGCCATTTTTATATGCTTAGCAACCAAGGCGGTCCACTTGGAAGCCGTCACTGGACTTTCAACAGAGCACTTCCTGCAAGCATTTACGCGATTCACCGGACGTCGAGGACAAGTTCAACATATGTATAGTGATAACGGCACAAATTTTGTTGGCGCGAGTACATCGCTTAACCAGCCATCACTTGCAAGGCAGCCCTAAACGAATCGACATGTCAACATGGGACAAGGTGGCATTTCACACCTCCATATTCTCCCAATTTTGGTGGCATCTGGGAGGCAAACGTGAAAGCAATGAAGCATCATCTTAAACGGATCGTCGGCAGCCACAAGCAGACGTATGAGGAGCTTACTACAGTTTTGATCAGGATTGAAGCATGTTTGAACTCACGTCCACTTTGCCCGCTAACCGCCGACCCTGACGATTTAGAAGTACTAACTCCAGCACATTTCTTAATTGGTGACGCACTACTGGCACCGCCACAAGGTCGGCCGAATAATAAGCCTTTGCGTGAACTATTTCTCGCACAACAACACATGACGCGACAATTCTGGTCTCAATGGTCTCGTGATTGGTTATCACACTTGCAAACTCGGCCAAAGTGGTGCCAAATCAAAGATAATCTTAGCATCAACGACTTAGTCATTATAAAGGATGATAATCTACCACCAGCTAAATGGACTATAGGCCGAGTCGTCGAACTGCACCCTGGATCGGACTCGCTAGTCAGAGTGGTTACATTAAAGACGAAATCTGGCATTCAAAAGAGGTCAATCACAAAGCTTTGTCCACTTCCGATTTCAACATAATTATGATCAACACACGGATCAAGAATCACAAGGAGCCTTCATGCTGGACGACGCATTGGCGGGCGGCATGTACGGATTATGGCGGAGTCACCCGGTGCTTCAGCTGTCTTAACAGCGGATTAACATTTTATATATCGATGCTAATTGAACTGAACTGTATTCTTTCTTTCTCTCTTGTAATTTGCGGTCATAGCGATCAGACGTGATTTTTGTATATGAAGAAATAAATGAAGTTAAATAGTGTATATATGATTCTTATTTGCGAACCCCATTACAATGATGTCAAAGCAGTGAGGCATCACAACTATTCAATCGGTCCAAACGTTATTTGTTTGGTTAGTATTGGTAATTAGGAGTAAAAAAATGTAATTTTTTAACTTTCCGACCATTTTTGGCCAAGTTATACCGAAAATACCAATCGTAAATATTGCATTTTTGCCGAAAATCTGTTTTTCGTTTTTCTGTTTTTTTTGCTAACTTTATTTTCACTATTTTTATTACAGCATTCGAAATAGTGGTCCGAATATGGAATGTTATACCTCGTTGAGCTCGTATTTAAATTTCCAATCGAACGGTGTTTACAAATTGAAATTCTATTTTTTTACATTTTTTTGCAAATTTTGATGATCAAAATGGTAAAAAAAATGCGAAAATTTGGCCAACAATTATTTTGACAAAATCGGTCCAAAAGTTATTTGTTTGGTTAGTATTGGTAATTAGGAGTAAAAAAATGTAATTTTTTTAACTTTCCGACCATTTTTGGCCAAGTTATACCGAAAATACCAATCGTAAATATTGCATTTTTGCCGAAAATCTGTTTTCCGTTTTTCTGTTTTTTTGCGAACTTTATTTTCACTATTTTTATCACAGCATTCGAAATAGTGGTCCAAATATGGAATGCTATACCTCGTTGAGCTCGTATTTAAATTTCCAATCGAACGGTGTTTACAAATTGAAATTCTACTTTTTCAAATTTTTTGCAAATTTTGATGATCAAAATGGTAAAAAAAATGCGAAAATTTGGCCAAAATTATTTTGACAAATCGGTCCAAAAGTTATTTGTTTGGTTAGTATTGGTAATTAGGAGTACAAAAATGTAATTTTTTTAACTTCCGACCATTTTTGGCCAAGTTATACCGAAAAAACCAATCGTAAATATTGCATTTTTGCCGAAAATCTGTTTTTCGTTTTTTCTGCTTTTTTGCGAACTTTATTTTCACTATTTTTATCACAGGCATTCGAAATAGTGGTCCAAATATGGAATGTTATACCTCGTTGAGCTCGTATTTAAATTTCCAATCGAACGGTGTTTACAAATTGAAATTCTATTTTTTTCACATTTTTTGCAAATTTTGATGATCAAAATGGTAAAAAAATGCGAAAATTTGGCCAAAAATTATTTTGACAAAATCGGTCCAAAAGTTATTTGTTTGGTTAGTATTGGTAATTAGGAGTACAAAAATGTAATTTTTTTAACTTTCCGACCATTTTTGGCCAAGTTATACCGAAAATACCCATCGTAAATATTGCATTTTTGCCGAAAATCTGGTTTTCGTTTTTCTGGTTTTTTGCGAAGTTTATTTTCACTATTTTTATCAGAGCATTCGAAATAGTGGTCCCAATATGGAATGTTATACCTCGTTCAGCTCGTATTTAAATTTCCAATCGAACGGTGTTTCCGACCATTTTTGGCCAAGTTATACCGAAAATACCCATCGTAAATATTGCATTTTTGCCGAAAATCTGGTTTTCGTTTTTCTGGTTTTTTGCGAAGTTTATTTTCACTATTTTTATCAGAGCATTCGAAATAGTGGTCCCAATATGGAATGTTATACCTCGTTCAGCTCGTATTTAAATTTCCAATCGAACGGTGTTTACAAATTGAAATTCTATTTTTTTCACATTTTTTGCAAATTTTGATGATCAAAATGGTAAAAAAATGCGAAAATTTGGCCAAAAATTATTTTGACAAAATCGGTCCAAAAGTTATTTGTTTGGTTAGTATTGGTAATTAGGAGTACAAAAATGTAATTTTTTTAACTTTCCGACCATTTTTGGCCAAGTTATACCGAAAATACCAATCGTAAATATTGCATTTTTGCCGAAAATCTTTTTCGTTTTTTCTGTTTTTTTGCGAACTTTATTTTTCACTATTTTTATTACAGCATTCGAAATAGTGGTCCGAATATGGAATGTTATACCTCGTTGAGCTCGTATTTAAATTTCCAATCGAACGGTGTTTCCGACCATTTTTGGCCAAGTTATACCGAAAAAACCAATCGTAAATATTGCATTTTTGCCGAAAATCTGTTTTTCGTTTTTTCTGCTTTTTTGCGAACTTTATTTTCACTATTTTTATCACAGCATTCGAAATAGTGGTCCAAATATGGAATGTTATACCTCGTTGAGCTCGTATTTAAATTTCCAATCGAACGGTGTTTACAAATTGAAATTCTATTTTTTTCACATTTTTTGCAAATTTTGATGAACAAAATGGTAAAAAAATGCGAAAATTTGGCCAAAAATTATTTTGACAAAATCGGTCCAAAAGTTATTTGTTTGGTTAGTATTGGTAATTAGGAGTACAAAAATGTAATTTTTTAACTTTCCGACCATTTTTGGCCAAGTTATACCGAAAATACCAATCGTAAATATTGCATTTTTGCCGAAAATCTGTTTTTCGTTTTTCTGTTTTTTTGCGAACTTTATTTTCACTATTTTTATCACAGCATTCGAAATAGTGGTCCAAATATGGAATGTTATACCTCGTTAAGCTCGTATTTAAATTTCAATCGAACGGTGTTTACAAATTGAAATTCTATTTTTTTCACATTTTTTGCAAATTTTGATGATCAAAATGGTAAAAAAATGCGAAAATTTGGCCAAAAATTATTTTGACAAAATCGGTCCAAAAGTTATTTGTTTGGTTAGTATTGGTAATTAGGAGTACAAAAATGTAATTTTTTAACTTTCCGACCATTTTTGGCCAAGTTATACCGAAAAAACCAATCGTAAATATTGCATTTTTGCCGAAAATCTGTTTTTCGTTTTTCTGCTTTTTTGCGAACTTTATTTTCACTATTTTTATCACAGCATTCGAAATAGTGGTCCAAATATGGAATGTTATACCTCGTTGAGCTCGTATTTAAATTTCCAATCGAACGGTGTTTACAAATTGAAATTCTATTTTTTTCACATTTTTTGCAAATTTGATGATCAAAATGTAAAAAATGCGAAAATTTGGCCAAAAATTATTTTGACAAAATCGGTCCAAAAGTTATTTGTTTGGTTAGTATTGGTAATTAGGAGTACAAAAATGTAATTTTTTTAACTTTCCGACCATTTTTGGCCAATTTATACGAAAATACCAATCGATATTGGCATTTTGCCGAAAATTGTTTTTCGTTTTTCTGTTTTTTTTGCGAACTTTATATTTCACTATTTTTATTACGCATTCGAAATAGTGGTCGAAATGGAATGTTATACCGAAAATAACCCAATCGGTAAATATTTGCATTTTTGCCGAAAATCTGTTTTTCGTTTTTCTGTTTTTTTGCGAACTTTATTTTCACTATTTTTATCACAGCATTCGAAATAGTGGTCCAAATATGGAATGTTATACCTCGTTGAGCTCGTATTTAAATTTCCAATCGAACGGTGTTTACAAATTGAAATTCTATTTTTTTCACATTTTTTGCAAATTTTGATGAACAAAATGGTAAAAAAAATGCGAAAATTTGGCCAAAAATTATTTTGACAAAATCGGTCCAAAAGTTATTTGTTTGGTTAGTATTGGTAATTAGGAGTAAAAAAATGTAATTTTTTTAACTTTCCGACCATTTTTGGCCAAGTTATACCGAAAATACCAATCGTAAATATTGCATTTTTGCCGAAAATCTGTTTTTCGTTTTTCTGTTTTTTTGCGAACTTTATTTTCACTATTTTTATCACAGCATTCGAAATAGTGGTCCAAATATGGAATGTTATACCTCGTTGAGCTCGTATTTAAATTTCCAATCGAACGGTGTTTACAAATTGAAATTCTATTTTTTTCACATTTTTTGCAAATTTTGATGACAAAATGGTAAAAAAATGCGAAAATTTGGCCAAAAATTATTTTGACAAAATCGGTCCAAAAGTTATTTGTTTGGTTAGTATTGGTAATTAGGAGTAAAAAATGTAATTTTTTTAACTTTCCGACCATTTTTGGCCAAGTTATACCGAAAATACCAATCGTAAATATTGCATTTTTGCCGAAAATCTGTTTTTCGTTTTTCTGTTTTTTGCGAACTTTATTTTCACTATTTTTATCACAGCATTCGAAATAGTGGTCCAAATATGGAATGTTATACCTCGTTGAGCTCGTATTTAAATTTCCAATCGAACGGTGTTTACAAATTGAAATTCTATTTTTTTCACATTTTTTGCAAATTTTGATGAACAAAATGGTAAAAAAATGCGAAAATTTGGCCAAAAATTATTTTGACAAAATCGGTCCAAAAGTTATTTGTTTGGTTAGTATTGGTAATTAGGAGTAAAAAAATGTAATTTTTTTAACTTTCCGACCATTTTTGGCCAAGTTATACCGAAAATACCAATCGTAAATATTGCATTTTTGCCGAAAATCTGTTTTTCGTTTTTCTGTTTTTTTGCGAACTTTATTTTCACTATTTTAATAACAGCATTCGAAATAGTGGTCCAAATATGGAATGTTATACCTCGTTGAGCTCGTATTTAAATTTCCAATCGAACGGTGTTTACAAATTGAAATTCTATTTTTTCACATTTTTGCAAATTTTGATGACAAAATGGTAAAAAAAATGCGAAAATTTGGCCAAAAATTATTTTGACAAAATCGGTCCAAAAGTTATTTGTTTGGTTAGTATTGGTAATTAGGAGTAAAAAAATGTAATTTTTTTAACTTTCCGACCATTTTTGGCCAAGTTATACCGAAAATACCAATCGTAAATATTGCATTTTTGCCGAAAATCTGTTTTTCGTTTTTCTGTTTTTTTGCGAACTTTATTTTCACTATTTTTATCACAGCATTCGAAATAGTGGTCCAAATATGGAATGTTATACCTCGTTGAGCTCGTATTTAAATTTCCAATCGAACGGTGTTTACAAATTGAAATTCTATTTTTTCACATTTTTTGCAAATTTTGATGAACAAAATGGTAAAAAAAATGCGAAAATTTGGCCAAAAATTATTTTGACAAAATCGGTCCAAAAGTTATTTGTTTGGTTAGTATTGGTAATTAGGAGTAAAAAATGTAATTTTTTTAACTTTCCGACCATTTTTGGCCATGTTATACCGAAAATACCAATCGTAAATATTGCATTTTTGCCGAAAATCTGTTTTTCGTTTTTCTGTTTTTTTGCGAACTTTATTTTCACTATTTTTATCACAGCATTCGAAATAGTGGTCCAAATATGGAATGTTATACCTCGTTGAGCTCGTATTTAAATTTCCAATCGAACGGTGTTTACAAATTGAAATTCTATTTTTTTCACATTTTTTGCAAATTTTGATGAACAAAATGGTAAAAAAAATGCGAAAATTTGGCCAAAAATTATTTTAACAAAATCGGTCCAAATGTTATTTGTTTGGTTAGTATTGGTAATTAGGAGTACAAAAATGTAATTTTTTTAACTTTCCGACCATTTTTGGCCAAGTTATACCGAAAAAACCAATCGTAAATATTGCATTTTTGCCGAAAATCTGTTTTTCGTTTTTCTGTTTTTTGCGAACTTTATTTTCACTATTTTTATCACAGCATTCGAAATAGTGGTCCAAATATGGAATGTTATACCTCGTTGAGCTCGTATTTAAATTTCCAATCGAACGGTGTTTACAAATTGAAATTCTATTTTTTCACATTTTTTGCAAATTTTGATGCGAAAATTTGGCCAAAAATTATTTTAACAAAATCGGTCCAAAAGTTATTTGTTTGGTTAGTATTGGTAATTAGGAGTACAAAAATGTAATTTTTTTAACTTTCCGACCATTTTTGGCCAATTTATACCAAAAATACCAATCGTAAATATTGCATTTTTGCCGAAAATCTGTTTTTCGTTTTTCTGTTTTTTTGCGAACTTTATTTTCACTATTTTTATCACAGCATTCGAAATAGTGGTCCAAATATGGAATGTTATACCTCGTTGAGCTCGTATTTAAATTTCCAATCGAACGGTGTTTACAAATTGAAATTCTATTTTTTTCACATTTTTGCAAATTTTGATGAACAAAATGGTAAAAAAAATGCGAAAATTTGGCCAAAAATTATTTTGACAAAATCGGTCCAAAAGTTATTTGTTTGGTTAGTATTGGTAATTAGGAGTAAAAAAATGTACTTTTTTTAACTTTCCGACCATTTTTGGCCAAGTTATACCGAAAATACCAATCGTAAATATTGCATTTTTGCCGAAAATCTGTTTTTCGTTTTTCTGTTTTTTTGCGAACTTTATTTTCACTATTTTTATCACAGCATTCGAAATAGTGGTCCAAATATGGAATGTTATAGCTCGTTGAGCTCGTATTTAAATTTCCAATCGAACGGTGTTTACAAATTGAAATTCTATTTTTTTTACATTTTTTGCAAATTTTGATGAACAAAATGGTAAAAAAATGCGAAAATTTGGCCAAAAATTATTTTGACAAAATCGGTCCAAAAGTTATTTGTTTGGTTAGTATTGGTAATTAGGAGTAAAAAATTTACTTTTTTTAACTTTCCGACCATTTTTGGCCAAGTTATACCGAAAATACCAATCGTAAATATTGCATTTTTGCCGAAAATCTGTTTTTCGTTTTTCTGTTTTTTTGCGAACTTTATTTTCACTATTTTTATCACAGCATTCGAAATAGTGGTCCAAATATGGAATGTTATACCTCGTTGAGCTCGTATTTAAATTTCCAATCGAACGGTGTTTACAAATTGAAATTCTATTTTTTTCACATTTTTTGCAAATTTTGATGACAAAATGGTAAAAAAAATGCGAAAATTTGGCCAAAAATTATTTTGACAAAATCGGTCCAAAAGTTATTTGTTTGGTTAGTATGGTAATTAGGAGTACAAAAATGTAATTTTTTTAACTTTCCGACCATTTTTGGCCAAGTTATACCGAAAATACCAATCGTAAATTGCATTTTGCCGAAATCTGTTTTTCGTTTTCTGTTTTTTTTTTTTTTTCACTATTTTTTATACAGCTCGAAATAGTGGTATATGGAATGTTATACCTCGTTGAGCTCGTATTTAAATTTCCAATCGAACGGTGTTTCCGACCATTTTTGGCCAAGTTTACCGAAAAACCAATCGTAAATATTGCAATTTTTGCCGAAAATCTGTTTTTCGTTTTTCTGTTTTTTTTGCGAACTTTATTTTCACTATTTTATCACAGCATTCGAAATAGTGGTCCAAATATGGAATGTTATACCTCGTTGAGCTCGTATTTAAATTTCCAATCGAACGGTGTTTACAAATTGAAATTCTACTTTTTCAAATTTTTTGCAAATTTTGATGATCAAAATGGTTAAAAAAAATGCGAAAATTTGGCCAAAAATTATTTTGACAAAATCGGTCCAAAAGTTATTTTGTTTGGTTAGTATTGGTAATTAGGAGTACAAAAATGTAATTTTTTTAACTTTCCGACCATTTTTGGCCAAGTTATACCGAAAAACCAATCGTAAATATTGCATTTTTGCCGAAAATCTTTTTCGTTTTTCTGCTTTTTGCGAACTTTATTTTCACTATTTTTATCACAGCATTCGAAATAGTGTCCAAATATGGAATGTTATACCTCGTTGAGCTCGTATTTAAATTTCCAATCGAACGGTGTTTACAAATTGAAATTCTATTTTTTTCACTTTTTTGCAAATTTTGATGATCAAAATGGTAAAAAAATGCGAAAATTTGGCCAAAATTATTTTGACAAAATCGGTCCAAAGTTATTTGTTTGGTTAGTATTGGTAATTAGGAGTAAAAATGTAATTTTTTAACTTTCCGACCATTTTTGGCCAAGTTATACGAAAATACCAATCGTAAATATTGCATTTTGCCAAAATCTGTTTTTCGTTTTTCTGTTTTTTTGCTAACTTTATTTTCACTATTTTTATTACAGCATTCGAAATAGTGGCCGAATATGGAATGTTATACCTCGTTGAGCTCGTATTTAAATTTCCAATCGAACGGTGTTTCCGACCTTTTTGGCCAAGTTATACGAAAAAACAATCGTAAATATTGGCATTTTTGCCGAAAATCTGTTTTCGTTTTTCTGCTTTTTTGCGAACTTTATTTTCACTATTTTTATCACAGCATTCGAAATAGTGGTCCAAATATGGAATGTTATACCTCGTTGAGCTCGTATTTAAATTTCCAATCGAACGGTGTTTACAAATTGAAATTCTATTTTTTTCACATTTTTTGCAAATTTTGATGATCAAAATGGTAAAAAAATGCGAAAATTTGGCCAAAATTATTTTGACAAAATCGGTCCAAAAGTTATTTGTTTGGTTGTTTGGTAATTAGGAGTACAAAAATGTAATTTTTTTAACTTTCCGACCATTTTTGGCCAAGTTATACCGAAAATACCAATCGTAAATATTGCATTTTTGCCGAAAATCTTTTTTTTCGTTTTCTGTTTTTTGCGAACTTTATTTTCACTATTTTATCACAGCATTCGAAATAGTGGTCCAAATATGGAATGTTATACCTCGTTGAGCTCGTATTTAAATTTCCAATCGACGGTGTTTACAAATTGAAATTCTATTTTTTTCACATTTTTTGCAAATTTTGAATGATCAAAATGGTACAAAAATGCGAAAATTTGGCCAAACATTATTTTGACAAAATCGGTCCAAAAGTTATTTGTTTGGTTAGTATTTGGTAATTAGGAGTACAAAAATTTAATTTTTTTAACTTTCCGACCATTTTTGGCCAAGTTATACCGAAAATACCAATCGTAAATATTGCATTTTTGGCCGAAAATCTGTTTTTCGTTTTCTGTTTTTTGCGAACTTTATTTTCACTATTTTTATTAACAGCATTCGAAATAGTGGTCCGAAATATGGAATGTTATACCTCGTTGAGCTCGTATTTAAATTTCCAATCGAACGGTGTTTCCGACCATTTTGGCCAAGTTATACCGAAAAAACCAATCGTAAATATTGCATTTTTGCCGAAAATCTGTTTTTCGTTTTTCTCTTTTTTGCGAACTTTATTTTCACTATTTTTATCACAGCATTCGAAATAGTGGTCCAAATATGGAATGTTATACCTCGTTGAGCTCGTATTTAAATTTCCAATCGAACGGTGTTTACAAATTGAAATTCTACTTTTTCAAATTTTTTGCAAATTTTGATGATCAAAATGGTAAAAAAATGCGAAAATTTGGCCAAAAATTATTTTGACAAAATCGGTCCAAAAGTTATTTGTTTGGTTAGTATTGGTAATTAGGAGTACAAAAATGTAATTTTTTTAACTTTCGCGACCATTTTTGGCCAAGTTATACCGAAAAAACCAATCGTAAATATTGCATTTTTGCCGAAAATCTGTTTTTCGTTTTTCTGGCTTTTTTGCG